>NC_077228.1:119524919-119824919 GCF_027887165.1 Monodelphis domestica | reverse complement strand
TTTGACTACATCAAACTAAAAAGCTTTTGTACAAACAAAACCAATGTAACTAAAATCAGAAGGGAAGCAACAAATTGGGAAACAATCTTCATAAAAGTCTCTGACAAAGGTTTAATTACTCAAATTTACAAAGAGCTAAGTCAATTGTACAAAAAATCAAGCCATTCTCTAATTGATAAATGGGCAAGGGACATGAATAGGCAGTTTTCAGATAAAGAAATCAAAACTATTAATAAGCACATGAAAAAGTGTTCTAAATCTCTTATAATCAGAGAGATGCAAATCAAAACAACTCTGAGGTATCACCTCACACCTAGCAGATTGGCTAACATGAGAGCAGAGGAAAGTAGTGAATGCTGGAGAGGATGTGGCAAAGTAGGGACATTAATTCATTGTTGGTGGAGTTGTGAATTGATCCAACCATTCTGGAGGGCAATTTGGAACTAAGGACGATAAAAGACTGTCTGCCCTTTGATCCAGCCATAGCACTGCTGGGTTTGTACCCCAAAGAGATAATAAGGAAAAAGACTTGTACAAGAATATTCATAGCTGCGCTCTTTGTGGTGGCCAAAAATTGGAAAATGAGGAGATGCCCATCAATTGGGGAATGGCTGAACAAATTTTGGTATATGTTGGTGATGGAATACTATTGTGCTAAAAGGAATAATAAAGTGTAGGAATTCCATGGAGACTGGAACAACCTCCAGGAAGTGATGCAGAGTGAGAGGAGCAGAACCAAGAAAACATTGTACACAGAGACTGATACACTGTGGTACAATTGAACGTAATGGACTTCTCCAGTAGTGGCAATGCAACGTCCCTGAACAATCTGTAGGGATCTAGGAGAAAAACACTATCCACAAACAGAGGACAAACTGTGGGAGTAAAAACACTGAGGAAAAGCAACTGCTTGACTACAGGCATTGAGGGGACATGTCTGAGGAGAGACTCTAAATGAACACTCTAATGCAAATACCAACAATATGGAAATGGGTTCAGATCAAGAACACATGTGATACCCAGTGAAATCGCGCGCCAGCTATGGGAGAGGTGGGGGCGGGGGAGGAAAAGAAAATGATCTTTGTCTCCAATGAATAATGTTTGGAAATGATCAAATTAAAAAAAAAAGTTCACAAAAAAATATAAGCTAGAATCACAAATGTAGAAAAAAAACTAAAAACAATAAAAAACACAAGATAAGTCTTTATTGCCAATATTGGAAAATACATGTTAGTTTATTGTTGGTGCATTTAGTAATATTACTCTTTCCATCTGACAGTACCTTTAAAGTTACACTTCGTTGATCTTCTGGTAGAAGTCCTTGAACAGGGTGAACACCTAGGCATGGCAGAACAAACCCTTTATATCTAAAAAAAAGGAAATGGTTACCAAGTAGAAGATCAGGAAAAGTACATTATTATCTCATTTTTAAGAATAACCAGAAAAAAATATTTATGGAGTCCCCTACTTGTTCGGGAACATATTAAAGTCTGCTTTGGTGTTCCCTTTCACTAAGCACTGATAATCTTCAAACTGTAAATTTGATACCTAAGTCTATAAATGATCATAACTTCACTGATTTTAGTATATCTACTTTTAATGTTCAGATATAAAAAATATGTATATGAACATACATACAAACACATGAAATTAACAAGGCATTACCTTTCTGAAAGTTGCATGATCTTTTCAAACTCTCCTGAATGTTCAGCAACTGCCACAATGGCCAACACATTGGCCTGCAACAAGAAAGTAGAAAGCATTTAGGGCACAAAACAATACATATTTACAAGCTATGTGACTGTGTTTGAGATTAAAATGAGGATAATGAAATTTTTATTACCTGGCTCTCAGAGTTATAAAGAAAGTGTCTTATAAACCTTAAAGTAAAATATAAAAGAGTTAAGTCTCACTTATTCAAGATTTCCCTGATATTGACCTAAAGAACCATTAACTGGTGTTAAGTGAACAATAACTTCTTATGAGTTCATCTTAAGATTTACACATATATTTTATATATTATGCTATATTACATGTAATTTAGATTTAGAATCCTATTTTCCACCTAAATTTTGATTCTATATTTAGTGTCTTTGTATTTTGGAATTTAAATGTAAAAACATTTTGTAGACAACTTTAAAATTTGTCAGAATTTTATCTGATTTCTTTTTTATTTGGCAATTATGAAAAAATATAATTTTTTTGTCTCTTTAAAAAAAATCTAGGAATTTTAACCATTTTGGTTAACCTCATTCTCTATAAGCATAGTTTTTTGGAAATTGGCTATGACAGAAAAAAGGAAAATTGGGATCTACTTTCTGTACTTTCATTTCTCTGAGATATGGACCTCAAGAGGTTTTCTAAGAATTAACCACTTGTTATTTTTGTATTTTTCCCTGAAAAAATTCAAATTTATCCAATATCCTCAGTGTAATCTAAATTTGAGACTTAATAACCAATATGAAATACTGGTAATGCCTAGGTCCGTGTTGGTGAACATATGGCACACGTGCTAGAGGGGGCTGCTCCCCATCCCCTCTCCACATGTGTCTGAGGACATTTCTCACATGACCTGCCCCTCTGCCCAGCAGCCCAATGGGAGCGCTTCTTCCCTCCCATCTAGGATAAGGAAATGGCTCATATGTGTCCTGAATATGCAGTTTGGGCACTAGGATTCTAAAAGCTTTGCCATTCCTGGCCTAGATCAACCAGAGAAGAAACTATTCTTCCCAATTTTAAGCTGTTTTTGCATACAGAATTAGTATAGGCTCACAATGGTAAACCTATGGCACATGTGCCAAAAATGGCACACAGAGATCTCTCTGTGGGCACACGCTGCCCACCAGAGTTAGCTACTAGTATAAAAGTTAAATTAATATCAAGAACTCCAAGTTCTTATTTTTCATAAAGTTTATTAATAATTACTAAAAGTAGAAAAAATAAAAAAAATGAAGTATAAAGTCTATATTTCTAACCTAAGCCAGCCTCTCCAGCCACATACTGGGAAGAAGTGAGAGAGAGGGTAGTGCCACACCAAAACTTTTATCCTCCACCCCACCCCATGTACATGTGTTCACATCCATTCATGCAGCCTAAGCACACAAATAGGATGCTAGGTAAGACGAGTTGGGTTGGAGGAGCCTTGGGGAGTGAATTCTATCTACACACTAGAAAGGCAGAGGGACTCCACAGAGCTGCTCCCTTCCCCCTCTCCACCTCACCTCCTAGCCACTCTGTCCACCAACCCAATCGAAGTGTTTACTCCTTCCTCTTATCAGAGCACCTAAGCGACAACCCTTCCTTTCTCCCTCCCCTGTCTGGGGTAATGCAGTGAGTTAGGATGGGGGGTTGGGGACATGTCCTGCAGTAGTGGGGGAGGGGTGGCTGGGCATGACATGTAGTCTCTAAACGGTTCTAAAAGGTTCACCATCACTGGTATAGGCCATAGCTACTGACCTTCTTGGCTCTTTCCAAAACATCTTCAAGGTCCTAAAAGATAGGAAATATGAATTTTAAATTCAAGGAAAATATTTATATATGATTACATTTTAAACAAAGTATATATCAGAACATGTGATTACTTGAAAACTGGCTAAAAACCCATAAAGAATGGCAACAAATAAAATTTTAAAGCCTATCTACTGTTACCTAGCTGTCTACTAAAGTCTTCTAAATACTTCAATAATGATCATGTTGGTCTAGACAGTTTTTTTCCGTATGTTTAGGCCCTGGAAACTTGAGGATGATTTTCCTTGCCCTTGCTTGGTTTTCCAGAAATCTTTATCCACTGGCTTCATACAGATTCCCTGGGCATTCATTTTACATTCCTATATCTGTGCTGCCTTCAGGTTGTTAGTTACTCACAATGAGGCCTACTTTCTTTGTTTCAAAAGTATCAAGCACAAGACCTTGTTCAGTGGGAGTTTATCCAGTTTCATGGTGCTGACTACTGACCTTGCTATTTACTAATTCCATGGCTCAGTTTATTTGTAAAAAGATGAGGTTGAACTCCAATTTCCCTTCTGACCCCAAATCCTTTAATTTGTAGAGCGTGTAGGTTCAGCATGAATAGACTTTTATATGGAATGGGTTCTGCTTTATCTTTGTCTTTCTTAAAGTAGATTTGCCAGATTTCATTTCACAAGTGAGTGCCATACCCTTCTATTGCTTATACTGGGGAAGATCATAATACATAGTGGGATCTAAAATGAGTTAGAACAAAAATCCTCTCAGGCACTCAAAATTGTCCTTGAATACCTGAACTTGAATGTAAGCTCTTGGAAGGTAGAACTGATTTATTTTTGTATCCTTAACATGTAACACAATAGTTAGCATTTACAGAGTTCTTTCAGGTTGCAAAGTGCTTTACAAATATTACTTAGTTTTATCTTAACAACAATCCTGGGAGGTACCTGCTATTTTGTTCCCATTTTTCAGATAATATGCAATTAATAAATGCTAGTCAAATGAATAGTTCTGCTTAGTTTTAGAGGAGACTGGAAGCAGTACATGGAATTTCCAGAAAGGCAAATCCATGTTACATATAAGCACCATTCCCAAGATCAATTATCCAAAATGGAATAGGCTTCAAAGAAGCAGGTGCTGAACTCTGACTCATTTGTGGTCCTTAAGCAAAGGCTGAATGCATGTACAATTGCTGGGTGGGTTTTTAGGGATTTTTTAATGCAGGCATAGGCATCTTTTAGATGTTTAAGAACTACCAGCACCTCACATTCAGGGGATCCCTCATACCTAGAACACTCTTTTTTCTCTGTTTCCTGGTTTCCTTCAAGTCCCCACTAAAATCATACCTTCTTCAGGAAGCCTTTCCTGACCCCCTGATGCTAATGTTTTCTCTCCATTGATTATCCTCAATTTCCCTTGTATGTAGTTTGCATGTTCACCCCTCCCCCTCTCCATTAGACTACTTGCTCCTGGGGGGTAGGTCCTGGGTTCAAATTTGGTCTCAGGCACTTCCAAGCCGTGTGGCCCTGGGCAAGTCACTTAACCCCCATTGCCTAGCCCTTACCACTCTTCTGCCTTGGAACCAATACACAGTTTTGATTCCAAGATCGAAGGTACAGGTTAAAAAAACCCCAAAAAACTACTTGCTCCTTGGACAGCTAGGTAGCACAATGGATCCCGAAGGGCTTAAAGTCGGGAATAATTAAATTCAAATCTCGCCTCAGATTCTTATCAGCTCTGTGACCCTGGGCAAGTCACTTAATGGATCTTTGCCTCAGTTTCCACATTTGTAAAACGGAAGTGATGATGGGACCTACCTTCCAAGATTGTTGTGAGAATCAAATAGGTTAATAATTGTAAAGCGCTTGGCCAGTGCCTACTACAGAGGAAGGAAGTATAAATATCAGTTATTATTATTGAGAGCAAGGGTTTGGGTTGTTTTTTTTTATCTTGGGGGAGAGGTGGATTTTGGTCTTTCTTTGCATTACAACTCTAACTAATAAGTTATTATCTATTAGGCGCTGAATAAATGTTTATTAAGTGACTGATTGAAGTCTCAAACAGACCACCCTCTTTCACTTCTGCCCAAAGCTGCAGGGGCAGCAACACCCACAGGGCCCGCGCTCCCTTAACCCCGGCCAGGCAGATCCCGAGGTAGCCTGTGGGTACTGGAGCCGGGGACGCTGGTGGTGGAGAAGGACCAGGACGGATCCAGGAGCTCCTCACTCCCGCCCCGCAGCGGCCTCACGTACCGAGTTGAAGTCGGCAGCGGAGAGGTGACAGTGACAGTCCACAAACCCCGCGGTTTCTGCTTCCATGGTCACTTTGGCTCCAAAGCCCAATGCAGTGGAGAAAGCTCTAGCTTTCTGATAGGATTGCAGGAACTTCCGGTTTTCTATAGTTCCGCCCTTCCGCTTCCGGAATCTTTGCGCCGATTTCGAACTTGGGGGTAAAAAATGGCTGGGGCCGCTGAGTTCCCGCCGGAGCAGGAGGAGGGAGAAGAGGAGAGCAAGGAGAAAGAGGTTGCAACGGCTGCAGAGACAGTGTCAGGTCCAGCCTCGTCCACCAGCCCCGTAGAGGATTTCCGGGTGCGCTGCGCCTCTCAGAAAGCTGTGGCTGAAATGCTAAAGATGTGCGGCCGCTTCATCCGGGAGCTGGGAGAAGTTCTGCCAGAGGAGAGTCGGGAGCTGGCGCTGAAAGACGCGCAGTGGGTATGGGCCGCTCCCACGTCAGCTGGCCCTAAAGGGTCAAAATCCCATTGCTTGCACCCCTTTCCTCCCAGTTTGTGTCATGACCCCTTAGAATAACACAGATGCAAGGGATCCTAGAGACCCTCTGACCCTGGCACCTTATTTTACAGAGGAGGAAACAGGCCCAGATGGGCTAAGTCTCACTTGCACAGGATTTCCCTAGGGATTGAGTATCATAGCAGGGAGGCCTGTTTAACCTCCTTAGGCTAGTGGGTTATCTGCTGGTCAACTGAATTCTCATTTAACTCCTGATGTCTAGACTTAAGGCATAGACTGGAGAAAAGAGAAAAAGAAGCTAATAAGGAAACTTGGGAGAAGGAATAGGAGAGACTAGAATAGGGGAGATGATGTGTAATATGTTGATGTCATTCTTTACCATCCATGTCATAGGTTCCCTGCAAAAAGTATGTTATCAAAATCTTAGAGCAGTTTTGGCACTAAGGCTTTTGGGACATTATGGATGTCCTGTTCAGGAAATTCAAGGAAAATCAAAGACCTATTCTGCTATTTGGGCAAGACTTTTGAGAAAACTGGAAAGTATTCTGGCAGAAATTAAGTTTCTAGGTTAGCTAGGTTTTGCAGTGAATAGAACATTGGGCTTGGAGTCAGAAACACTCATCTTTTGGAGTTCAGATGTGGCTACAAATACTACCTCTGGGATTCTGGGCAAGTCACTTAACTCTGTTTGCCTCAGTTTCTTTATCTATAAAATGAGCTGGAGAAGGAAATGGCAAACTGCTCCAGTATCCTTGCCTAGAAAACCCCAAATGGAGTTACAACGAATCTGATATAGCTGAACAGCAAAGATAAAGAAATTAAATTTAGGTCAGTATCTCATACTTGTATTATGTATACATACATACATTCATATGCTTAATAATACATACTATATTAAGACAAGGTCCAAAAGGATGCATGATTTATATATCAAAAGTCACATCACAAACAAATTAGAGGAGCAAAGAAGATATTATCTTTCTGCTCTGTGGATAGAAGGAACAACATGACCAAACAAGGTATAGAGAGAATTAAAGTCCATCTTCCTAACTCCTAAATTATCTTCCTGCTTCTATATATCCATTCTTAGTACCTCATTTGAGCTACAGTCTCACATGACTTACTGGCTTTTGAGCATCTAAAACTGAATGCCCTGTAGGCATTTGAAATTCAACAGAACTCCAAATCCATCTTGGAACTTCTTTTGAAACCTCAGTGTCATCATCACCTCCTCATTCTCACCTTACATTTCTCATCTTTTCTACCTTCATAACATCTCCCATATATCCTCTCACCTGGACTACAGCAATAACCTTTTTAAAAAAAGTTTTCTTTTAAAAAGTTCATTGTTTTGACATTTCTTAAATTTCTTCTTAGATCCCTCCTGTTTTCTTCTGCCAGTTCACTATTCCTTATTTAAAAAAACAAAACATTTTTTTTAAAGAAGGAAGAAGAGAAAAAAATTGGACATAATCAACACATCAAAAAAAATCTGACATTCTATTTAATGTCTTACACTTGTGGACCCTGACCTTTTCCAGTGAACTGGAGAGATCTTTCTATATCTCATTTGTGGCTGAGCTTGTGTATTATAATTTCACAACATTAAGTTTTAATTGTTTTATGTTTTTTCTTTCTGTTTTAGTCATTGTGTATGTTGTTTTGCTGGTTCTACATATCTTTTCATCAATTCATATAAATTCTAATCTTTACTAATATTAGCATAGTAATATTCTAGTAATATTCAATTATAGTCATATCACAATTTAGCCATTCTCCAACTGATAAGCAGTGATGAGAAGGAATACAAGGGAAATAAGGTTTTGTTGAAGGACTAACATATCCGGTTGGAGACCTTGCTGAGACCTTTTCAGGTTTGATCTTCTACCTTTGGTGTTTACCTGGTACCCTGTCCTTAACCTGTGGCTCCAAGAAACTGTAGCATATGAAATGGCCATACTCTGCTAAATCATCTAGGCAAACAGACTAAAACAGGTTGAGGATAATTGAAAGACCACAGATTTATCAGAGAATCAGTGGGGTGCCTACCCCAAGCATGTGAAGACCTCCTCAGGCTGAATGGGCAAATGAGAATTTGGTCCAATGTCCATGAAGGTGCTCCAAACAGGTACTGTAGAGTGCTTAGAGCCTCGTCATTAAGCCTCGTCATAGAAGCCAAGGTCATTCACTACATCACAAAGCTATTACCAATTGGCCTGATTCTTGTCTTGCCATTGGAGTTTGATGACTTTGTGCAACTCTGCCTCACTGAAATCCAATTCATGCACAAGTCAGGGCATCACTCCTGATATTTTGGTCCTCTTTGAAAATGAAGAGCAACAATAACAAGTCTTGTAAAAATAAAAATATAAATTAACATTAAAAAAAAACTCATTGGTAATATTGTTGAGGGCTGTTTCAATTGAATCATGAATGTAGAAGCCAGATTGTAGAAGGGTTAGAAATGAGTTAAATGAGTTAATGAGCCTTCCAATCTCTAAAGTACTTTGAGGGGAGTTAAGATTGGTCCTCCATTCTTTTTTTAAACTGCTTTCTTCTGTCTTGGAATCAATACTTAGAGTTGGTTCTAAGGCAGAAGAGCAATAAGGGTAGGCAATTGTGGTTAAGTGACTTGCTAAGGGTCACACATCTCTGAAGTATCTGAGGCTAGGTAACAGTTTACTGTCCTCCATGCAATTTACAATCCATTGTCAGTGATCTACTTGCTCTTCCTTACAGATGATATTCCACCTCCTGATTCTTTTGCCTTTACACTGGTTGTCAATGCCTAGAATATTCTTTGCCCCCTTACCTTTCCCTTTTAGCTTGTCTGACTGCCTTCAAGACTCAACTTAAATGTATGTGAGTGCCCTGGGACAAAAAGTGTTTTTGCCTTTCTTTTAGCATAGCAATTGGCATGGAGTAAGAGCTTAATAACTGCTTGTCAACTGAGTAGGAATCAACAGCATGATATATACTATGTAAAGAGCACTGGCTCTAGTTAGGAGACAGCCTGAGTTCAAGTCCTACCTCTGACATTTACTACCTCTGTAACATTTGTTAAGTCTTAACTTTCTTAGGCCTCAATTTTCTCAACTATACAATGAAGGGGAAGGTTAGATAATATGGCATCTGAGACCTCTTCCAGCTCAATTCTAATGAATGCTTTGGTGTCTGCCAGGAAAAGAGTAACTCAGCTTGTCATTCTTATTTGTGTTTTTAAATATCATTCAAAATAGAATTATTGGATTAGAAATGAAAACTTGGAAAGATAGTGGATTGGATATACAAAATACACAAGGAAGCATCATTTTAAAAAAAAAAGAGTAGCGTAAATTAATAGGAAATTTAACTAATGGTGTTAATTGCTCTGGTGGAACAAACATTAAGGTGATACCTGAAAGCGATTTATGTTCATAATCTATGTATTATTGATAAGTACAGTGTGCAGTCTTTTACAACATATAAGATTCCTTGTAACTCTAAAGAGCTCTAAAACTTAAAAGAATTTTAGTCTTCATTTAATCTTTTTTAACTGAGGTGTACTATATTTTGGACTTTAGTTTTTATTTATTTTTAAGTGTTACAAATTTTTACTTTTAAAAGTTCATAGATATGGTATAGATATCTGTTTTCCCTTTGTTTACCCTCTATCTACTCATAAGATTTTACACATATACACATGGAGAATTATTTTTATTTTGTCACATTAGAATGTGAGCTCCCTGAAGGCAAAAATCATTTTTGCCTTTCTTTATATCTAAGCTTAGCACATTGCTTTGCGCATAATGCTTAATAAGTGCTTGTTGATTGACTATAAATAATTCAACTATTGAAATGAATCCTAACTTTATTATTAAGGAAAAATTGTACTTAATTGTAGAATGGCCAATTAAGATGGTGCTACTTTTGAAGTCAGAAAGACTATCTTCTTGGGTTCAAATCCGAACTTATGAGCTAGAGGCAAGGCACTTAACCTTATTTGCTTCAACTTCTTCATCTGTAAAATGAGCTGGAGAAGGAAATGACAAACCATTCTAGTGTCTGTGCCAAGAAAATTCCAAATGGGGTCAAAGAGTCAATCACAACTCAATACATACATACATACATACATACATACATACATACATACATACATACATATATATATATACACACACACACATATATATAAAATATATGATGAAGCATTTTACCCAGGACAATTTTGTTAGATAAGTAGTATAACTATTAAGATCTCCATTTTACCGATGAGGAAACTGAAATCCAGGTAAATTTTTTTACTTGCTCAGTGCCACAAAGTTATAGGGCAGAAGTAGGATTTGAACTTAGGTCTTCAACTTCCTCCTTAGATCTGATAGATGAAGTCAATCTGAAGCATTAGTTGTAGACACTGCTTTAATAAAATATTTGCCATTTTTATTATTTTAATATTAAAGTTTTAATTAAAATTTTATTCTAATTTATTGCAGAATTTTGTAACTGCTGTGCAAGAGAATGTTAGTTTCAATGGACAGGCTTGGCAGGAAACTTCAGATAAAGAACTTCCTGTAGGTATGTGATTAAATCTTTTATACTCTATTAGCATAAAGGATGACTACTCATTTTGAATGTTAATTTTGAATGCTAATGTTGCTATTTTGTCTCTAATTTCAGTTTTCCACTTATGCTTAGAGAAATTTAAACTAATAAAGCAAGCATATTGTACTTAAAATCTAAATAAACAAATCAAATACCTTAGACTGACACCTTATAGTTTCTAGGTATTGGTAAGAAGCATTGTCACCTGGTTAAATCTTGATGAAGCTCTTGTATGCATTACATCATTTGATGCGTTGAGGGCCCTATCTGGTAGACAGAACTCATGGAATTTTCCATGTTTTATTGAACATGAACTGGAAGCTGAAAAGCCACATGGTCTGTTCAGCATCACAGAGCTGAATATGGAAGGAATGAGTATTGATACTATTTTGATGTCCATTGATCTTTGTTTTGTTGATTAAAACTTGAAAAATGACTTGAAGATGGTAATTAACTTGTAAGAAACCTTACCATGTTGGTGATATTGAATAGCTGGGGAAGTAGGTATGTTTTAGTGATATTTCCTACTGGTCACATAGCACAGAGAGTTTGTTTTGACTTTGTTCTATAGGGTCATTTTGGATGTATGTACTGTTTTTTAGTATAAAAAGAGCATCTCAGGCAGATTAGTGTAATCAAAGTACTTATTAAATGATTGAAGCCTCTTCCCTTTCATCCATTCTCTTCACTCTCTAATGATGAAGGGAGTGGAAGTTTTAGTGAACATCTTTCTCCCCCAAAGAGGCTGTTTTCTTCTAATAACTTCTCACATTTATCTAGTGGCCTTTTCTCAGGCCTTATTCTTCTTGATCTTTGTAGTATCTGATACTTATTGAATGTTGTCTCCTGATTGCTCTTTCCTCTCTGGGTTTTCATGGCATTTATTATTCTTGGTTCTCCTATCTATCTGATCATCAGCCTCTTTTGCTAGATCATTATTCATATTCCTCTTTCAACTGTGGATTTATTCAAGGTTGTCTGTCTTCCAGGGAGGAAATCGGTAGCAGGTGTGGGGACCAGAAAAGTCTTCCCTATTGTAGATGGCATTTGAACCAAGTCTTAAAGGAAACAGGAGATTCCAATAAGTGGAAGATAGCTATTGCCAAAGTATAGAAGTAGAAGGTGGAGTTTTCTGTTGAATGAACAGCAAATATTCAGTATAGCTGGACTTTAGAGTATGAGGAGAGGAGTAATGGATGAGAAACCTAGAAAGGTGGGAAAGGACCAGGCTGTAAAGGACTCTTAAGTGCTGGGAATGTTGATATTTCATCCTTGAGGTAATAAAGAGCCATTATAGTTTATTGAGTAGGGGGCCACATGGTGACTCTTGTACTTTAGGAAAAGCATTTTGGCAGCTATCTAGAGGTAGAGTAGGAAGTGACTTGAGAAGAGATACTGATTAGAAGACTATTGCAGTAGTCGAGGGGAAAAAGGGGTGGCTCTGTGAGGAAAGAGATGAAGATGTGCATGAAAGAGGCTGTGTTGATAGAAATGACTATTTGATAACTGATTAAATGTGTAGGCAGAGAAAAAAATTAGGATGACACTGAGGTAAACTTGATTGACTGGAAAGATAGTGGCACTTTTAATAGAATTAGGGAACTTTGGAAGAGAGCTGGTTTACTGGGAAATATGATGAATTCCGTTTTGGATAGGTTAAGCTTGAGATAACTCCAAGACAATTAATTCAAGATATCTAGTCAGCAGTTTGTGTTTCAAGATTGGAACTCAGGAGAGAGACTTAAGACTAGATAAGTAGATCTGGGAATCGTCTGAAGAGATATAATCATTGAATCCATGAGATCTGATATAGTTATAGAGTAGCCAGAAAAGTGGAGCAGAAGGGCCCAAGATAGAATTTATGCCACCATGGTGGGGTGACCTGGATGAACTTTCAGTAAAACGCTTGAAAGGAGCAATCATACAGATAGAAAGAGAACACTTCTAGGAATGCCCAGAGAAGGAAAAGTATTCAGAAGTATCTAGGCTTATCATCTTTCCTACTTAACCATCTATCTAACTTGCCACTGTGGCCTCTATACTGCTAGGAATTGCCTTCTGAAACTGATAAATCTTAGACACCTGTACTTTGCCTTCCAATTCGTGGCTTATATTATAGTTTTGTAGCTTATATTATTCTGTCTTCCATAATTAGAGCATATGCTTCTTGAGCATCTGTTTTATTCCTAGCATTTACCACATTGCTTGACATAGTAATTGCTTAATAAATGCTTTTTCGTTCATAAAGAAAATAGGCTCAGATTAAATGACATTTTTCAGTTTTGCAGATTGACCAATAGATGGTGCCAATAAGTCATTTTTTTTCTCCATTGATATCTGTTTTGCCTTAGAAACTTGTTTTTTAATCATAAAATACTACAGTCTTTTCTTCAGGCTAATAGTATAGTTTCTTGAGCAAATTAACATTTTAGTAAAGATTTCAAGTTAAGAATGTTGCAAGGTAAGCATTATTTTTATTGGGTAGACTTAAGATATATTGTATATTTTAATGATAACGATAGTTTATGTTTACATGATATTTTTGCAATTTACAAAATTCTTTCCTCCCAATTGCTCTATGAAGTAACTACTGCAAGTATTACCTTTATTTTGTAGATTAGTAGTTTTCAGATGAACTATTAATTGCTTTGAATACAACAAATGCTTAGCACAACCTGCTCATTGGAATCCATAGCAGTGCAAAAGAGATTGATCTTAAAACCACAGGGAGGAGAAAAGTGGACTGAAGAATGCATATTGTTCAGACTGTGACATGAAGTTAAGAATGCAGCCTATTGAATCAATTCAGTATACCTTGGATAGGTTTTATACAGAGACTCAGAAATGAATAGAAAAAAAGAGGTATGGTTGGATTGCATTTGAGAAATTGTGTGTATTTTCAATGAACCCAAACTGCTTACTACCACAAAAACCTTTATCTTTAATACTAATATTCTGACAATAACACTATGTGGTTGTGAACCATAGATCACCTTGATATCAGAAGAATTAACATTATAAATAGCCCATAGGGTAATGAAAGGACATAATGTGCATGAATAGCTGTTTTACATGTTATGAAAAATGATTGGTGTACAAGGAATGGCCTAAAAATGATAGAAAATACATAAGATCCAAGGATGGATCAGTTGTATAGTGAGGAGGGGACAGTGTTTGGAAAACCCAAGTAGTATATTAATACCCCATAGGATCCACCAAAATTGCTAGAAGAACTTTCCTAACTGCATTGGGTAGGAAGAACTATGAGAAATAGTGATAAGAATTACACAAGTTAAGTTATGGAGAATTTATGATCTATGCTAGTAAAGGAACTAGATTCATGAATGAAATCCTTGTTCTACCAAAGTACAGAGGAGAAAATTGAGACTTAGATTAGTCAAGTCCATCAACATAGTGGATGTTTAATACTGTAAATATTTATTGAGTGGAATTGACCAGACTCATTGCAAAACTCTTTGTAAAGTGACTAGCTTATCTAATGTTAAAAGTTAGCAGTACCATTTTGAGAACTATTTAGCTGGTTTAATTTTGCACCACTCCCTCCTTGTATTGAATTTGGGAAATTTCATGAACTTTTAGTGTGTATAACATTTTACCATATGGTTTATATTTGTTAATTAATTTTCCTCATTATTTGGAAATTTTGTTTCCAGATGCATGCTACCTTTTTTAGCATAAGTATTTAAGTTTCCTATAGAATATTAGTACCATATTCAGAAGAATATTTTAGGCATAATTTCTTTTGTTTTTAAATTATTTTTATGAATTTAGATCCCAAGATCAGAATTCTTGAAGATCAGTTTGATGAAGTTATAGTAGATACAGCTACAAAACGTAAGCAGTATCCCAGAAAGATTCTTGAATGTGTCATCAAAACCATGAAAACCCAACATGAAATTTTGGTAAGATGGACCATCTTTTTTTTTTTTAACCCTTACCTTCCATCTTGGAGTCAATTGACTCCAAGGCAGAAGAGTGGTAAGGGCTAGGCAATGGGGGGTCAAGTGACTTGCCCAGGGTCACACAGCTAGGAAGTGTCTGAGGCCAGATTTGAACCTAGGACTTCCTGTCTCTAGGCCTGGCTCTCCATCCACTGAGCCACCCAGCTGTTCCCCCCGCACCCCATCTTTAAAATTATTTAAAATATAAGTTCATGGAAATTCTTATAATGAATTTTAGTGTTGATAGCAATGTCATTTATTGAATTGAGCTTGAATTGAATTGAGGAATTGAAGTCAGGAGACTAAAAGAGACTTTATAATCTTATCAATTTGAAAAGGGAATCAAAGAGAATTCACTATTAGCAATTTTCTCCTTTCTTTGTCATTTGTAATTGGTATTGCTAGACAAAAATCTATACTTCTTTCAGAGCATAAGAACATCTCTTTTGGAATGGCATTTAATATGATTATACATAATATTTGTATATCTGTAGACCATTGTGCTTGTTTCATGGGAGAAAATATACAAGTACTGATATCAATGTGAGGCCTAGTTCTGAAAAGACTACATTTAAAGTAGTCATGGAACATGCCTTTCAAAGGGAAAAAAAGGTTGCTGTATTGCTTATAGTAGTTTATTCAACAATCCTAAAATACTTGATTCTTTTAGAAACATAAATATATATTACATATGGCCATGAATGTAATCTTTTAGTAAAGAAGAATAGCTTTGTTGAAGTACAAACTCTCAAGGCAAGGAGTCCCTGGGTTTTTAGTCCTTTCAATTCTAAAACCTATGTGAGAGAAAGTGGAAAGAAGACCTGGCTTCATATCCCACCACCTGTATGATCTTGGGCAAGCTTGAGTAAATTGCCTCACTAAAAGTCATACAGCAGCATAAGCACATTAAAAACTTACTGAGAGCATCCCCAGGAGATAGAAAAGAGATGAAATAAATACGTAAAGATGAAACAATGTAGAAGATATATCTTTCTTATTTCAAAATTTTGCTTTGGCCTGAAAGGAAGAAACTTCTTTCTCTTTATTTCTCTTTTTCTTTCTTATTTTCTTTTTCTTCCCTTTACCTCCGATACTGGATGACCAATGATTGCCAGAGGATTGGCTATTATTCCCTATATAAAATTGATTTTTGTAGTCTATGCTGGAAATTCAGCTATTATTTGTAACATTATTTCTGTGCCACAGTGTGTTCCAAATTCCATGTCACTGAAACTTTTGAACCTTTTCACAACTTGGGGAATGACTATAATAAATGTAAAATCTTTGCAATGTAGGTTGGTTTGTAGATTGCTTTTTCTGATCATTATCTGTGGTGCTGTTCCTTAATATGAACAGTAGATGGCAACACTGAAAGGCAGAATTTAGCCTTAGTTGTATTTGAATAACTTGCCTGGGGTTGGTGTTTGTAACAAATACTGATGCTAATATATAATATTTGCTTATAATGATCAAAAGAAACTCACTTTTAAAGAAAGCTTATGTTTCCTGATAATATTGAGTCATTTTTTTCATCAGTTCTAATTTGTTCCTATTTTTAGAAGCACTACCGGCCTATTGTACACCTAGAGGAGATCAAATCTGATGCCAAACAAGGTGAGTCCACATGTGGTTATAGGGAAAATGAAGTATAATCTTGAGATTGTTTTATACAGTTTTTGTTATAGTAGGTTATCAATAAGAATGCCTTTATCTTTACACATCCAGTTTGGTGTTCCACAAATGTATAGCTAAAATAGAAAGGGACAGGATTCTTTAGGGAGAGAAGAAACCTAAAAAGATAGGTTTCTCTAATGGAACAGGCAAGTTTTTTTTATACAGCCATTGATAACCTGAGACTCTTTAGAGGACAAACTATCTGTAGAAAGATAAACTATATTATTAAAAGTAGCTAGGTGATGCAGTGGATAGAGTGCTTTATTTTTGACAGTCAAAAATATCTGATTTCAAATTTGGCCTCAGACACTTATGTGATCCTGGGCCAGTAATTTAGTCATTCTTTGCTTCAGTTCCCTTATCTGTAAAAATGAGAATAAGTATAGTACCTACCTTCTAAATTGGTTGGGGGGTTAAAATGAGATAATATTTGTAAAAGTGTTTTGCAAAGGTACTCTATAAATGCTGGCTATTAGCTATTATGAGAACCCTTGATTAGTATTCTTTTAAATACAGTAATTTCTCATGTAAGTTAAATACTTATACAACTTGTGACATATATTTTAAACATGAGAGCTGAGAAGTTTTCAGTTGAGAGTACTTGGAAATGACCCTTCTCCATAGTACTCTTGCCTTTCACCTTTTACCTGTGAATGAGATCCATAGCAATAATCTGTTATTTAGTAAAGTTTCTTTTTAAAAATTTTAATTTAATTTTTTCCAAGTTAACATTTTTTCTCACCCCAAATATCTTAAAAAATGAAGAAAGAAAAGAAAAATGATCATAACAAATATGCATAGTCAAGCAAAACAAATTCCTACATCAGCCATGTCCAAAATTTTATGTCTCATTTTGTGTCTTAAGTATCATTTCTCTTTCAGGAGGTGGGTAGTATTTTCATCCTTGGTCCTCTGGACGCATGATTGGTCACTTCATTTGTTCTTAAATCTCTTAAAATTGTTTATATTTGCAATATTATTATTTTATAAATTGTTCTCTTGATTCCACTCCCTTCACTTTGCATTATTTCATAGAAATTTTCCCAGCTTTTTCTGAAACTATCCCTTTCATTGTGTCATATGTATAAATATTCTATTACATTCATATACCATAATTTATTCAACTAATTCCACATAATGGATATCCCTTTAGTTTTCAGTTCTTTGCCGCTAAAAAACGGGATTCTCTCAGTTGTTGTACATATGAATACTTTTCCTCTTTCTTTGATGTATTTGAATTATAAACTTATTAATGATATATATATATCTGAGTCAAAAGTTATATATAGTTTAGTGATTTGGGGGACATAGTTCCAGAATGCTTTCTAGAATAGTCAGACCAATTCAGAACTTTACCAATAGCTCATTAATGTGCCTATTTTTCCTGCAGCCTCTCCAAACATTCATCATTTTGTATCTTCAATCTGATGAGTATGAGAACCTCAAAAGTGACTTTAATTTGCATTTTTCTAATTATTAGTGAATTGAGGGCAGTTTTTCATGTCATTGTTGATAGCTTGGATTTCTTTTGAGAAAAGCGAGAGTTATCTTTTTTTTTTAAACCCTTACCTTCTGTCTTAGAATTAGTATTGTTTATTGGTTCCAAGGTAGAAGAGTGGAAAGGGCTAAGCAATAGGGGTTAAATTACTCGTGTAGGTCATACAGCTAAGGAAGTATCTGAGGGCAAATTTGAACCCAGGACATCCCCACTCTAGGCCTGACTCTCAATCTATTGAACTGCCTACGCAGGGCAGCCTCGATGTCTTTTAATCATTTATCTAATGAAGAATAGCTCTTATAAATTTGAATCATTTCCTTGTAAATCTTGAAAATGATTATTTTTACCAGAGAAACTTACAACAAAGTTTTTTTCTAGCTGTTTCCTTTCTAATTTAGGTGCATTAATTTTGTTTGTGTAAAGCTTTAAAATGTTATGGCATCAAAATTGACCATTTTACCTTCTGTGATACTTTCTGTTCCTTGTTTGGTTATGAACTCTTCCTCTATCCATAACTACAAAAAGGTATTTCCCTTATTGTTCCTCTAATTTGTTTATAATATGACCTTTTAAGTGCCCATTTGGAGCTTAGCTTGATATATGATATCTAAGTGTAGTATAATATTGGCTAAATGTTTTCCAGTTTCTCCAGTGGTTTTTACTCAAAGTGAGTCCTTACTTGGATAGTTAGGGTCTTTGGGTTTATTGAATTGTAGGCCATTAGTTTCATTTCCTTCTGTATATTGTGTATCTGTTGTGTTTCACCGATTGACCTTTATTTTTTTTAACTGGTGCCAGATCATTTTGAAGAATACCTCTTTGTATTGTAGTTTGAGATCTGGTAATGCTAGAACTTTTTTTTCAGCATTTCCCTTGAAATTCTTAACTTTTTGTTCCTCTAAGATGAATTTTTTCCCCCAGTTCTATAAATTAATACTTTGGTAGTTTGATTTTTTTGGCAATAAATAAGTAAATTAAGTAGGATTATCATTTGCTTTCCAAAATGGCTAGACCAATTCACAGTTCCACTAACTCCAATTCATGGACCTAACCATAAGCCTATTTAGGTCTGACTTTATTTCTGTAAGAGAGTAGTTGTAGTTGTATTTATATGGTTCCTGTGTGTGTGTCATAGTAACATTTTATAAATATTGTAGCTATTTTGTACCATTTCTGTTTTATTCTGCTTTGTTGCTAATAAAGAGGAAGGTTGATAATTTATGGCTGTTTTATGTCCTGCAACATTGCTGAAATTGTTAGTTTTCAATTAACCTTTTAGTTTATTCTTTAGACTTCTCTAAGTAAATCATTTCACCAGCAGAAAGTAATAACTTTCTTTATTCTTGACCTATGCTTATTCCATCTATTAATTTTTCTTATTTTATTGCTATAGATATCACTTCTAACAATATATCAAATAGTAGTGATGACACTAGACATCATTGCTTAACCCCGATCTTATTTGAGAGGATACCAGTTTATTCCCATTAATATTGGCCTCTTGGTTTTAGATAACATACCATTTACTACTTTGACCTTAGAACTAGCTGTGTGACTGGGCAAATCACTTAACCTTGTTTGCCTCAGTTCTTCATCAGTAAAATGATCTGGAGAAGGAAATGGCAAGCCACTCTAGTATAAACATACCAAGAAATTCCCAAATAGAGTCAGATGTGACTAAAATGTCTGAACAACAATAAATTTACCACTTTAAGGTCCATTTATTCTTATATTTTCTGATATTTTTAACAGAAATGGATATATAGTTTGTCATTAACTTTTTCTTAGTCTGCTGATATAATCACGATTTTTGTTCTTGTCATTAATATGGTCAATTATATGTATAGTTTTATTAATAATAAGCACTAAATTCTTAGCTTAAATTGAACCTGGTCATAATTTATACTTCCTAATGCCTTTGCATATATTTTATTTAAAATTTTTGCATCTGTGTTCATCTGTGATAACGTCTTAGTGTTCTTTGTCTGCCTTGTCTCTCCTTGGTTTAGGTATCGAGACAGTATTTGTAGCATAGGATAAGATTGGTAGGATTCCTTTTCTTATTTTGTGGGTTATATAATATTTTAATTATTTGTTCTTTGATTTTGGTAGAATTCACTTATAAGTCCGTTAGATTTTGTATTTTTTTCCCTTTGAGTGTTCATTTATGACTCATTCAATTTCTTTTTCTAAAACTGGATTATTTTAAATTCTTTTGTTAACATAGACACTACATATTTTAAAGTTTCCATGTTTAATTTGTTAGTTTTATCAGCATATAGTTGGGTTAAATTGTTTCTAGTAAACTTCTCAATTTCTACTTCATTTGTTGTGAATTCTTTTAAAACATTTTGAGAGTGGTGATTTGCTTTTAAAAGTCAAATTAGCTAAATTCGTGGTTACTGTCTTTTTTTAAGCTCTAAGATTTTAAGTTTATTGATCAATTTTTAATTTTTCAAATCAATGTAAATACATTTCTGTACCCAATTCTAAATGTTTTCTACCCTTCTTCGATAAAAATAAAGTTTAGATTTTACCTGCACCCGTCCCTACCCTTCTCCTTTTTTTATAGAATCATCTACTTAATATATCTGATGATGTGAGATAACAAACTCACTTACCCTCTGTCCTTGTTTCTCTCTAATATATCCCCTTGCCTTTTAAGAGCATTAAAACATAACCAGTGTACTTCTAGCCCTTTGTCTTATTTGACTTTATGACTCCTTATGACAGGATTCTGAAGGGATACTTGTATCACCTCTTCCCTAATTCCTATTAGGATGTAAACATGACGTCTTTATCATGTCCTTCTCTTGACTCCCATGTTTGAATTTCAGAGTTGCTATACAGTTCTACCTTATTCATCAGGAATATTTGAAGTCCTCCTTTTCATTAAAGATAATTTTTTAATGAATCACATAACCATGGAAAATTTTTCTTAAGAAATTAATAAAATAAAATAAAGATAAATTTTTTGCCCCCGTAAGATTTCACTCAATTTTGTTGAGTAAGTTATTCTTTATTGTAGACTTTGTCTTTTGGAATAGTGTTCTAAGCTTCCAGCTCCTGTATAGTGAATAGCAGCTGCTAGATCTTGTATGATCCTACCAATGACTCATTCATTGTACGTGAACTCTTTATGGTTGTTTTCAGAATGTTTTCCTTGACTTGAAAGCCCAGAATTTTGGTTGTGTTCCTAGAAGTCTTCACTTTGAGTAATGGATAGATAATTTAAGTGTTTATACTCTGCCTCTTGCTCTTATAGATTGTGGAAATTTTTTTCCATTTTTAAAAATTATCCTTTTTTTTTTTTAAACCCTTACCTTCTGTCTTGGAGCCAATACACAGTATTGGCTCCAAGGCAGAAGAGTGGTAAGGGTAGGCAATGGGGGTCAAGTGACTTGCCCAGGGTCACACAGCTGGGAAGTGTCTGAGGCCAGATTTGAACCTAGGACCTCCCGTCTCTAGGCCTGGTTCTCAATCCACTGAGCTACCCAGCTGCCCCCTGAAAATTATTCTTTTAAATGTTCAAGAATTAGTTTTTCTTCCCACTTTTGTTCCCATTGGAAAAAAAATTAAAACTTCTAACAAATATACATAGTGAAGCAAAAAAAAATTTCCATATTGGCTAGGTAAAAAAACATGTATTTATTCATCATATTTAGTTCATTGCTTTTTTGTCATGAGATGAGTTTTATTCTTTGTAAACATTAGTCTTCTGGAATCATTATTTATCTTTGCATTGATTTCAGTTTTTAAGTCCTTCAATTTTTTTTGTTTTAACAATGTTATAAATTGTTCTGGTTTTGCTCACTTTAGTCTGTATAAGTTCATATAAGTCTTCATTTTCTCTAAAATTGTTTCTTGTTATTTCTTGTAACATATCTTTCATTTTTTTTCTTGAAATATGATATCCAGGCTTTTTTTTTAATCATGATTTTTAGGTACAACAGTGATTCTTAAATTATGTATCCTTGACTTTTTCAGTGCATATCAGATATCTTAAATTTTCTTCTTTATTTTTAATCTTTTGACTTTATTTTAATATTTCTTAGTCATCTCAAAGACTTTTTGACTTTTCTTTGGTTCTTCCTAATTGTCAAGGAGTCATTACTTGGGTAAAAATTTATGCGACTGTATAAGCTATTGATTATCTTTTAAAATCTTTTCTTCTATTGCTCTCATTTCTTTTCCAACTATTTTCTCTAGCAATCTCATTTTATTTATATTATCATTTTAAAACTTTTTTTTTCCCTAGGACTAAATCTCATGGCAAAGCTATGTTTTTCTTTGAGGCTTTCTTGTTGATGTTTTGGAATTATGATTTTCTTCTGTATTTATGTATTGAGTACCCCTGTCTTCAAAATAACTTTTATCTTTTTTAAATGTATTTACTCTTTCTTTCTTACTAAATTGGTACTTTGTGTCAGGTTCTGCATGCTTCTTGAAGGATTGGGCCCTGAATGTAACTGATATATATGTGCATGCACAAGCACATGTGTATGTATGTGTGCATGTGCCACACGTGTGTGTGTGTGTACACACTATTCCATTCATCCTCCAGGTCTTGAGCCCTGTGTTTTTCAAGAATTTAGGATTGGGGGGCAGCTGTGTGGCTCAGTGGATTGAGAGCCAGGTCTAGAGATGAGAGACCTCAGACATTTCCTAGCTGTATGACCCTGGGCAAGTCACTTAACCCCCATTCCCTTACCACTCTTCTGCCTTGGAACTAATACATAGTATTGATTCTAAGATAGAAGGTAAGGGTTTAAAAAATAATTCAGGAGTGACTCCAACCACAGAGCTACAAACATTCATTCATCAGGTCATAAGTAGCTTGAATAATAGGGCATGTTCTGATCGTTCCTCTCCTTTACTCAGTTTTGTGGGTCTTCTTTGTTTGGGTCTGGGCAATACAAATATGAACTTGCCCCCAAATGGTACTTTAGTAGACATTTGTTAGCTCCAGGGCCCTGCTAGCTAGTAGGCAGGCTCCGCGGCTCCAGAGCAACAGAGCCCTGAGCACCCATTAGGCTACATTCCTTTCCCTGGTTATTTGTCTGACTGTAATCCTTTGAGAACTGAAGCCTGCCTCTACTCTCCTAATCCATAATTCCTAACCTGGTCATTTAACTTGGAATGAATCTCTGATGTCACTCTAAAATCAGAGAAACAGCTGCAGTCTCATCCCTGGTCTGTGCTCAAGGACTGAATCCTAGATCCCATTCTGTGGTATTTCCTGCCCAGGTCACTTTCCTAGGGACTGAATTCCCAATCACTACTTAGTCTGGTACTCTTTTATGTCTGTATTGGAGTAGTTGTGAGAGGCAGCTGTGCTGTTCTGCTTCCTACTACTACATGGATTGAAAATCTTTCAAAATAAACCTAGCAGAAGAAACTAAAATCCTGTGGGAAAGGATGAGGTACGTGTGATTCCAGTTATGTCACTCTTAACACAGGCCAAGATCATATTCACTTTTTTGGCTGCCACTAGTCATACTGCTAACTCATCAGCTTTGCAGCTTATTAAAACTTAAGAGGTACTTTTTTAGAAAAACTAGTATCTTTCTTTTCACACGTATCACCCCCATTTTGTACCCAAAACTTTATTTTTATTCTGATTAAATGTCATCTTATTGGGCAGCTGGGTGGATGGATATAGTGTGGGGCCCGGAGTCAGGAGTAAGTTCAAATTTGACCTCAAACACTGTCTTTGTAACACTGGGTAAGTTACTTAATACCTGTGTGCCTCAATTTCCTTGTCTGTAAAATGAAGACAATAATTGTACCTACTTCCCCAAGTTATTGTGAGGATCAATTGAGGTAATAATTGTGAAGTGCTTGGCACATAGCAAGTGCTATATCAACCTAGTTCTTTAAAAATTTTTTTTAATTTTGATAACAAATTTCCACATAAGTTTTCCAAAGTCAACCTAGTTCTTTTCCTTTCAAGATCCTTTTGGATCCTGACTGTCTTCTGCTGTGTTTTTGATATAGTTCTGAATTTTGTGTCTACTAAGATTTGGTAAACATACTATGCATGCATTTATCCAAGCCTTTGCTAAAAATATTATGTAGCACTGGGCCAAGCACAGATCTCTAGACCACTCCCCTGGGTACCTCCTACCATATTGATATAACTATTGAACAATTCCAAATTGGCTGACAAAAATACAATTATTCCAGCTGAATTACTAGTCCAGTCATCCAACCAGATCTGAAATCTAAATGACTTTATTATTATCTAATAATTTCTCCAATCTTCTCCACAAGAATAATGAAATATTGTATCAAAAGCTTTATTAAGATCTATGTAAATTATTTCCATAGCTCTTTTAACCTACTTATTTAGAAATTTCATAGAAAAAGCATTTTTGTGTGTTTCAAACAAACTTTTCAATAAAAGTCTTTTCTCTATTGATCCTTACCGAAAAGTTCCCCATTATACTTCCCCACTGAAGTTATGGATTTTTATTTTCTTCATATGCAATACTACATCACCACTTTTATATACTTTTAAATAACATAGGCCTTTTCACTGTCATTTTAGTCATGAGTCCTAATCAAATTGCAGTGGTACCTATGAGTCCATACTTATTTCTTTGCTCGAAGAATATTAATCCATCTTTGCTTTCTTGTTTTTTCACATTTGTGGGTGAAATCTATGACTATGAATACTTTTATTATTTTTGGATATGTCTCCTATGAATTTGTTCAGTACTTTTTTCTTTGAATGTCCTATCTTTTGTGGTAGCTGGCTTAACATTTATAATATGAGATATTTTCCCTTCATTTTGGTTTCTGAATACACTTCATCAGACCTTCAAATCTCCAGGCAATTATATTATTCCAATACTCATTAAATATTCTTCGTTTCTGGCCAAGAGCCCATAATTTGTATATTTTACATACAGGTTCCTTGTTTGGAAATCCAAATCCCATCCTCTGATATCATCCAAGACTTTTACTTTTTACATCTCCTTCTCTTTTTATCTCTCAAAAAATCTCTACCTGGGATATCTGGGTGGCTCAGTGGATTGAGAGCCAGGCCTAGAGATGGGAGGTCCTGGGTTCAAATGTGGCCTCAGATACTTCCTAGCTGTGTGACCCTGGACAAGTCACTTAACCTCCATTTCCTAGCCCTTATCTTTTCTGCTATAGAACCAATATACAGTATTGATTCTAAGATGGAAGGTAAGGGTTTAAAAAAAAAAGATAAAGTCTCTACCTTCAGTCCATAGTAATGATGAAATTGTCACCTCTTCCTAGAAGGTCTTAAGTTTCCTGCCTTCAATTTCATAATCCCTAGAGATGATATCTAGGTTTGTTTTGTCAGTATCATTTGTTTCCATGTGAATCATCACAGATGGATATTGATTTATAAGATTTGACAAGTCACTATCACATCTCAGATTCATGTTTCAGAGGAAAAGAACCAATCTTTCCCAGGGTCTCAGATTGAACTTTATACCCTTTCATCATGGGGATTTTCCTGTATTCCTGGAATTAAACAACCTTTCAGTGATTGTACAGATCCTTGGTTTACTATTTCATGTTTTTAATTTGTAATTTTAAATACCTTATTTTATATAGCACTCTATAATGGAAGATTTTTCTACAGAGAAGACTCCCAGCTTGCATGTGTGACTGACTAAAATACAACCCCTTTAAGATGAATGGTTGCCCTTGTTCAACTACTCTAATAATATATCTCCCCAGCTTCTACTTGGGACCACCACCTTTTTATTCCCTGTTCTAGTTTGGCCCTGATGTATCTCTACATCTTACTTTTTTCTATTGCCAGTGAGGTAAGAATAGTGTTCAGAGGACTTGATAGGATGTAGGGAAAAGGTCATTTTCTATGTCACCATCTTTAATTGCTCTGTATATATACCTTAACATTCTCATTCCCTGCACCTGTTTGCCATTCTGTCCTCTAATATAACAGCCAGGTGCCTTATTGTCATGTGCAAGTGAAGGTATATCATCTAATGACCAAGCTAGCTAAATTCAGAGACTTTCCTTGCCGGGTTGGCTACCAGTTGAAGGATATTTTCAGCCACAACAAATCTTACCTGGGCTGTATTCTAGGTCACAAAGGAGTTGGCAATAGCTCTTGTTCATACATATTTGAATCAGTTCCTTAGTAGACCTTGGATATCAGACCTTTTATCAAAGAAAGCTTCTCAAAAGATTTTTTTCAGATAACTTTTTCTTTTCTAATTTTATTTTCATTGTGGGGTGAAGTATGAACTGAATTTCTTCCAGATTTCTTTTTAGAAATGACTTTGTTATTGTTAAATAGTGAGCCCTTCCCAAAGTGGTTGGAAGTTTGGGGGCTTATTGAGCATTGCACTCTACTAAGTTAGTTTATTTCTGTATGTTTTATACCTAATACGATGAGACTTATTGATACCTTTTTTTAATTTATCTTTTCTGCTTTATTTTATTTATTTGTCATCTTTTTTCCTAATCTGGTAAGACAAGCAAATGAAAGTTACTCACTTTAGCATCTAATCATAGTGGGATCATTGGATCACAGATTTAGAGGAAGAAATTAACTCGTTCATTCACCTCATTTTACAGATGAGAAAAATTTAGACCTAGATGGGTTAAGTGACTTGCCCAAAGTTAGATGGGTAAAATGAACCCATGGGAAAACAGGGATAGGAGTTGTACATGATTAGCAGGCATAAACAGGTTGCAATTTGCACTATTGGAGGGAATACTCATACTTATATTTATTGACTTCTTTAACCAAAATCAAGTTGTTTTGATGATTACTACTATGTAATATAGTTTGAGATATGGTACTTCAAGGCCCCCATCTTTCCCACTGTTTTCCCCTTATTTCCCTTGAGACTTTTGACCTTTTGTTTTTCCATATGAAATTCATTATTTTCTTGAGTTCTTCTATAAAGTAATCCTTTGGTAGTTTGAATCATGTGGTACTCCAAATAGGTAAATTAAGTAATCTTTCTATTTTTATTATTGGTGAAGCCTAATCATGGGCAATTAATATTTTTTAGTTATTTAGGTCTGTCTACTTCTGTAGAGTTTTTGTAGCTGCATTCATATAATTTCTCTGTGTGTGCTTTGGTAAGAAGACTCCCAAATATATGGAACTCCCATTCTGTAAGTTATTTTGAATAGAAATTTTCTATCTTCTATCTTTCTATCTGGGTGATATACAGAGATGCTAATGATTTCTATGGCTTTATTTTATTAATCTTGGTAATTTTCTGAAGTTATTAATTTTAGAATAAAAATTTTAGTTGACTTTTGGGTTATCGATATAGTTGACAAAATTGAATTTAGCCCTCTATTAGCACATTTGATTAAAGAGAGTTCAGTTATCTAAATGTAGTAGTTGGATGTACTTTATTTTAGTTTTGTGCAACATAAAAATAGTTATTGAGGCATACATTATTGCGTTTAATCTGTATTACTTTTCAAATGCAATAGGTTTTCTTAGGAAAAGTGACACTACTTTTTTTTTTACATTTTTTTTCATTAAGTTTAATTAATTAATTTAGAATATTTTTCCATGGTTACATGAATCATGTTCTTTCCCTCCCTTTCTCCCACTCTCCTCCCATAGCCAACAAGCAGTTCCACTGGGTTTTACATGTGTCATTGATCAAGACCTATTTCCATATTATTAATATTTGTACTAGAGTGATCATTTAGAGTCTGCATCCCCAATCATATCCCCATTGAACTATGTGATCAAGTAGTTGTTTTTCTTCTGTGTTTCTGCTCCCACAGTTCTTTCTCTGAATGTGGATAGTGTTTTTTCTCATAAGTCCCTCAGAATTGTTCTGGATCATCGCATTGCTGCTAGTAGAGAAGTCCATTACATTCGATTGTGCCATAGTGTATCCGTACAGTGTTCTCCTGATTCTGCTCCTTTCACTCTGCATCAATTACTGGAGTTTGCATGGAATTCCTCCAGTTCATTGTTTCTTTGAGCACAACAGTATTCCATCATGAACAGATACCACAATTTGTTCAACCATTCCCCAATTGAAGAGCATCCCCTCATTTTCCAATTTTTTACCACCACAAAGAGAGTGACTAAATATTTTTTTACAAGTCTTTTTCCTAATTATCTCTTTGGGTTACAAATTCAGCAGCAGCAGTATGGCTGGATCAAAGGGCATGCAGTCTTTTAAAGCCCTTTGGGCATAGTTCCAAATTGCCTTCCAGAATGGTTGGATCAGTTCACAAGTCCACCAGCATATTTTAACACTGATATTACAAATAGCATGGAACATAAATTTACCTTATTGTAGTTTGGATAAGAACTAAAATTTTGAATTAAGCATTCTATAAGTAAGAATTTTTTGAAAGGGTTTTAAAAATTTATCAAAATCAGGGAAGTATTAAAAATATTACTTTCTTTGGAAGTCTTCCACACACAGCCTAACAAGGGATATCTAACTAAGGATTATTTATTAGGAAGTCATAAATAATTTTATTTGTTTCATTATCACCAGTGATACTACTTTCCATTGCTTATTTAGCTCCAGTTACCACTTTTGAAATGAACCCAAAATAAAGGCTTGCTTGGTCATATTAATCAAATATAGTTGTAAATGGAAAGGAAGTGCGTGGCTGAGCACTTTTGCTGAGTTTATGTATTTGTGTAGCTTCTTAGAAGTTCATGTTTCCTAGATTAGTAAATGAATCAGAGACTAAAATTGAAGTGTTGTGAAGGCCCTCAGAGGTGGGTTATCCAACCTCTCCTTGTAGGTCTTTCAGTGTCCTGAAAGCAAAACTGGTCCAGTTGCTCAATCTTTCATTTCCACTTTTTCATTTCCCTTTGTTTTGGAAAACCAATAACTGGGGAAAACAATTTTCTCAGGGGTAGCATTCAACTTCCACATTTTAAAGAACTAAGATACTTTTTAAAGTAACAGTGTATTTCTCTGCTGTTTAGATAGTAAAAGGCAAGCATGTAATCTCCACTGTTAAGCTATTTTAAGAAAACAGCTTTCATGGTCCTTAGGCCATTTTAAAAGCTGTTTCCACATCATTTTGAGATTAATAACTCAGAAGACACCCTTCTTAATCCTTAATGGAACACGTAGTGATATATAAAGAACTAACTTTAGTTCTTGGTAATAGGACATAATACTTCTAGTTCTTTTGCTAACCTTACAAATAGAGGTTCTTAGTTAAAGAGATATATTTCCTTTTCTTAATAACAAAATGTGTTAAGTCACTGGAACATCATTAACAGGCAATGTGTTGCATTCCAAAAGTTTCTTTGTAAACTGTTTGTTTGAGTCTCAAAATTAATTCTCCTATAAGGAAGAGTAAAAATAATGATGGTTTGGTTCCCTACAGAAGTCTATTTAACTCATAGTTTAATTCTGCAAACTTTTATTAAATGCTTTCTATGTGCCAGGTGCTAGACTGGACAGATAAAAATCCTTAAGGGGTCTACTTTGGGGGTGGAGATAGGGGCAGGAGAGATTACATGAACATAGTTAAATGAATAGAAGATAATCATGAAATAATTACAAAATGATTGGAGGGATCAGGATTGACTTCTTATTTAGGAGGTGACACTTGAGTTGAACTCTGAAGGAAGCTAAGGATTCTGCAACGTGGAAGTGAGGAGAGAGAACATTCCAGGCATAGTGAATAATAGAATAATTTTGCAGGTGTTATAGTTCAGAAATATTATGAGCTAAGTAGATCGTTGTGAGTTAACCTAATAACGTAATCTGTCAATATTTATGTTTTGTAATTAGGACATAAGCTATTATATGGTCCTACCTAACAAGACATGCCCTATGAAACTGTTTTAAACCCTACCACCACCATACCAAGAAAAAAATTTAGCAACACCAAAAGTACTTCTTCCTCTCCTAAGGGAGTCTGTCTTCTGGCATAGTATGGGACAGATATTTTAATATATTTGGGCCCTGTTCCTAAGTTATGGTGTATGGCATCTTTTTTAAATAAAAAGGTAATAGTGAGTTAATTTAGGATCTTTAAAAAAAAAAGACTTAATGGAAACTTCTTAATATGAAAGGTCTAATGAAAAGTTTATACATTTTGGACTTTTCTGTTAGAATGTAATATAATTATCTACATATTTAAATGAAATGCTTTAATCATAGAATTTTTTAGTTAAAAGATGCTTGTACAAGATTCTTAATAGTTTTGAAGTATAGTTTCATTCTTAAATTTATCACTAATATATAATTTCAAATGAAATTTCATTTAGGACAATTTCATTCAGAAAATTATTTATTTTCCAATTTTTCTCCATTTTAGATTTTTTTTTCCAAAAAAGGAATTGTCTTCTTAATGGTTTTAGAAATTGTCTCATTTTTCCATGCATGTGTCATTTGTTTTTTTTTTAAGTTATATTATAGCCCTTGACTGATTTAAATGATTGTGTTTATATAATTCATGAAACAGTTGTATTTTGAATAGCAACCTATACAACATGGAAGATGAACCAACTTGAAATTTACATGTACTTAGAAGGTGCACTCTCTTTTGGTTGTTCTTACTCATTTCCTTTTATTCCTTAAATGAATATCCAGATTATTCAAGGTAGAGACTGGTAGAGAATCCTTAACTAGATTCTGTTTTAAAAAATTGTTTTGCTTGTCGGCTGAATTTCTTGAACATAAATGTGCTTGTACTCCACCATTGTTTATCTTTCTAAAGAATTTTAAAGTCATAGAATGCTACTGCCTTTGGTCTTTATAGATCATCTAGCTCAAAGGTTCTTAACTTTAGTAGATTCCAGCAGTTCGTAAGTGAAACTTATGGACTCTTTCTCAAAAAAGTGTTTCCTTTGGGGTTTGATTTGTTGTAATTGTTTTCCCAGTTAGTTTGTAGCCTCACATCTAATCCAACTGCCTCAATTTACATATTTAATTCCTTCAACAAACAGTATTTTACAACTCTGTTATATGCAAGACTCATAGATGGGGAAATTGTAGCACAAAGAGTTGATGACTTGTCCAGAATCAGTAAATGACCATTCCAGGACAGAAAATATAAAGGGAAAACTTGGCCTCAGAATTAAAAAGAAATTTAGCCACTGAAGGTTAAGAAACAAATAACAATATTGAAATAACCAGAAAATTTTCTTCTTTGTGGGATTTTGCATGTCAAATTCAAACATTCCTTATTATTATAAGTTCTTTTATATGTGAAAGGAAAAGACCAAATTTAAATATCCTTACTAATTTTTAATCATATTTTTGTATATATGTCCTTTAAAATATGTTCACTGGTAAGCAGTATTGTGTCATTACTCAGCATCCTTCATGTTCTAGTAGCTACTGTATAAAAATAAGTTATGACTGATTCTCTGCCCTTTTAAATACTTATCATCTACAGATGCATTTTTGTATAGCTATTATAATCTGCCAATTCTGTTTACCACTGTTGATGTTACTAAGATGCTATAATATCTTTTGTGGTTTTGAGTAGTTGATTTTTAATTTAGTCAATAATAGCATTGTGAGACAGATCAAATTAAGGTGAATACCTGTATTTTAGAAACTTTCTACTGGTCTTTTATTCTTTTTTTTTCTTTTGGAAAAGAAATAAAATGATATTTGGGGTTTTCTTTGCAGAATCTTACATGGAAACTTTGAAATGTAGAGGAGATACAACTACCAAGCAGATTACTGAAGCAATGAAGGTAAACGCCCTATGTTGCTTTTAAATGGGAAGATATGCAGCTTGGTGGTCTTTTTGAAAATTCATACCATATTTTTAGGATCTGTTTTAGCAGAAATTCTTAGTTTTTTAATTTTATTTTTCTGCATTTGTTGAAGAGGAAGAAAGAAGGGGAAAAGCATTTATATAACATTTATATGCCAGGTACTGTGCTAAGCATTTGCAAATATTATTTTATTTGACTTGAACAAAAATCCAGGGAGGTAGGGGCTATTATTATCCCTAATAATAGTAATATCTCAGGTTAAGGAACCTAAGATAGACAGCATTTGAGTGACTTGCCCACGATCGCACAGTTAGTGAGTGTCTGAGGCCAGATTTAAACTTTGATCTTCCTGATTCCAGACCCAGGCTTAGCACTCTATCCACTGTACCATCAGCTGCCTCTAACTTGGCAGCTACAGATTGGCTCCATGGTCATTAGTCATTATGGGTGCTGGTATTTGATCCAGACAATTTTGGAGGCTACATTCAAATCTGAAGCTTTGACAGAAAGCTCATAGCTTATATGGTTGAATTACTTAAAACCTCCTCCACCTCCCCTAATAAAAACCCCTGTAGTTTGCAACATGCAAAATCAATTGAAAAGTTCTTTTTGTAATGCTGTAATTAGAAATTTGATTATTTAGCATCTCTCCTAGTTGAGGATTAACTTTTGCTTCAGTTCGTGGTAGGTTCAGAAATATCTTTAATTCTTTTTAAGTCGTAATGCTATTTTAACTGATTGCCTGAAAAACTATGACTTCCTTTTTGGTTTGTATGCAGTGGATGAAATCTCTCAAATATCTTGCTAACTCATTTGATATTGTTATCAATATGGAATTTCCAATTCCATATCCTTAGCTCTGAAATTTTTTAACCTCTTGTCTCATTAAGAACAGATGCCCATCTTTCCACTTGATGCTTTTTTAAGTTAAAGAATGTGTCTTACCAGTAAACTTAAGTTCTCAAGATTGGTATTACTACTTTTGTTTTATTTTTTTGTTCTTCCATTGATTTATTCCATGATTATGTTCCTTAGGTAGAAAAAAATAAATACATGGTATATTGTATTATAGTATATGAACTGATTTTTTATAAGCTTATTTTCAGGTATATTTAAAATTCTGTAGCTTACAACTAAAATTTCTCAGCTAGTATTGATTCAATTTCTTGGTAGTTTAAAGTCTACCAGTCATGACCCCATCAAATTTTTTTTCAAGAATGGTTAAAGCCTGATATGTGTGGAATCTAGGGTATTGTGTTTTTCTTTCACTGAGAATTAACTTGAAATATTTTGTTTTTGAAGTCTTTGCCAGTGTTGATTGAGCAAGCAGATGGGTTCTCTAAAGTTCTAGCGATGCAGCCTGTTCTGCAACTTCAGAGGCTTCACCAAGAAGTTTTCTCTGGCAACCGCATGAAAGAAGCTATAAAACCTGAGAACTTTATAACACAAATAGAAACCACCCCAACAGAGACTAATGCCCAGAAAACCACTAACATAGTACCGAAAAGGAAGAGACCTAAAGACTCCCCACAGAGAAAACAGTATCCATTGCTGCAAATGAAGATTGATCTTGATTCATGAGATGCTCCTATTTGTCTTGGAAGTGGTAAAAGGGCTTTATCTGTAGCAGTGAGCCTAGCTGGGACTTTATGTAGAATGGCAAATAACTTCGTTTAAAATATAGCAGTATAATCAATCAATAAACATGTTATATATGTTATATAGTGTATATATTTCTTAATTTACCATTTCATCTGCAATAAGATGAAAAACTTGTTTCAGTTGGGGTATGATGGTCATCAGTAGGCAATGATGGTGCAAATGTTCCATATTCTCAGGTTCCATCACGTTTTTGCTGCTGTCATGGTCACTTTCTTGGAATTTCATGGTTGAGGTAAACTATTAGGCTTCCATGAATTATATCTTTTTATAAAGATGACCTAACAATAATTTACTTGTTTTAACCTATTGAAAAGGAATCCCCAGTTCTGCTCAATATATGTAATTTTGATTTTACAAATTAATGTCCATATGGGAAAATGGTATTTATAGTGTTGCTCCTATTCCACTTAGTTTGGACTTAATTGATCCATATTTTTGTGTAATGCTATTTATGTTTATTGTTATTATTGTTATTCTCATATGCTTATTCAGACAGTGTTCTTATAAATAAAAGAAGACTCTAGTGCTTTACTTTGCTCTATGTATATTTTTATATTTCATAAAACTCTTAGTCTTGAAATAGTATTTGACTGTGGACTAGTATTTTCAGATTTTTCTTTGACAGTGCATGCAATGTTATTTTTTATTTTTATTTTTTGTCTTTTGTTTTTACACAGATACAATTTTCAGTAATCATTTTCTGACGTTTTGGGAATCCTTATTCTCCTCCACAATAGCATGTAATATGATTTAGGTTATACGTGTGCTATCATGCAATATATTTCCATGTTCATTATATTGCAAAAGAAGACACATATTGCTTCTACAAGGAAAAAGTCATGAAGGAAATGAATTGGAAAATGGTATTCTTTGACCTGGATTTCTACTCCATTGGTTTGTTCTCTGGTTATGGATAACCTTTTTTATCATGAGTCTTCTTGGAGTTGCCTTGGATCCTTGTGTTGCTGATAATAATTAAGTCATTCACAGCTGATCATCATACATTATTGTTGTTACTGTGTACAGTGTTCTCCTAGTACTGCTCACTTTACTTTGTATCACTTCGTGTAAGTCTGTCCAAGTTTTTTTTTTTTTTAATGATCATTCTATTCATTTCTTATGGCACAGTAGTATTTCATTATAATTATACCCCACAACTTCTTTAGCCATTCCCCAATTGTTGAACATCATTTCAGTTTTCAATTCTTTGCCAACACTAAAAGAACTGCTATAAATATTTTTATACAGGTAGGTCCTTTTCCCTTTTATTTGATCTCTTTAGGACATAGATCTAGTAGTGGTATTGCTGGGTCAAAAGATATGCCTGGTTTTATGGCTCTTTGGGCATGTTTGTAAATTGCTTTCTCGGATGGTTGTGTCAGTTCACAGCTTCACCAGTAGTGTAATATCTTAGTTTTCCCACATCGCCTCCAATATTTATCATTTTCCATTTTTGGTCATATTAACTAGTCTGATAGATGTGAGGTAGTATATCAGAGTTGTTTTAGTTCGCATTTCTGTAATTAATAGTGATTTGGAGCATTTTTTTCATATTACTAAAGATATTTTTAATATATCTGAGAACTACCTGTTCATATCCTTTGACTGACATTTGGGCCTATCTTCATATTTTGTATTTGTATTTAGTTTCAGTTCAGTTATTTGTGTCAGGTTAATACTTTGACAAATAATTTTGAAATATTGTAGAGAAAATGAATGTGTAATCATACTGATCTATTTTTGTTGAAAAACCTTAATTTAATAAATGAATAGTCATTGATTGCCAAGAAAATGAATAATCTTTATCTTCCACAATTTCCTCAATTTAGAGTCTTGAACATTTCTATTTTATAGCTTTTAGTCATAATATTAGAAGAATCATATGACTTAACAAACATTTTCCTCTTTTGATGACTATAGGATCATTCATTTTCAGAGGATTTTGCTAACTATTAATAATCTCACACTCGTAATGTCTTAATCACAGATAACAGATTTTTACAGAATCAAACTTCTCTTGTTAAGAAAATTACAAATTATAATTATAAAATATTTATTTTAATATTTTATGTATTTTATACCATAATGTAATCTATATATTTGTAAATAGAAATGTAGTTTATATTAAAATAATGCACAAAGAATGAAGTCACACTGTCTGAAATATTTGTTAGCTTAGGAGCTGTCATATGAACATTTTAAAGTTCTTGTACATGATGAGTCTATTATCTTCATTCACTAGTTCCTCATGACACTCATCTTTTAATTTCAGACATCTATAAAAATTTGTTTTTAATCTACAGAATATACATTTCATCTCTTTAGACTCAAAGTGTGCTAACAGTTTGCTTAATATGATAAAAAAATCTTCTATTTCTCAATTAAAAACAAGATTTACGATGTAAGTACTTATAAAGGAGGTGACATTTCAACTTAACTTCCTACAGAGGTACAATGACTGGTTTTAGAGGTGCTTGAGCCCTTTAGGAAAAATCTATATATATGAACTATAAAGAACCCAAGAAGTTCTTACATCAACCTCATAGGAAACTACTGTGAGACTATAAGACAGAATTAAATTTCTGCCATGGTCATAACTAAGGGAATGAGAGATATGAAGTCTTCATTATTTGAATAGGTAGGAAGTATTTTTTAAAATAGAAATGAATCTGTTCTAGTTTAGATGTTTATTACCTGAGGGCTAAATATTAATATCTGCTTTCCAGCCCTAGAAGTTCATAAAAATTAAGAGGGACTAGTCTTAAGGAGGGAGAAAGCAGAAGCAAAAATTGGTTCTTGAACTGAATCCTGGGGATTTGTAACTAGACCAGACCTTATAGAAACTGTACCCCTAGAATGGCTAAACTCAAGTATAAATAAAAATTCCTTTGAGAGGGATAGAGGCAATTGCCAATCAAAGGCATGGCTAACAGGTAGCTGTAGTAGTTAAGAACAATAGATAAAAGTTAAAGAGGATCTGAAATTCAATAATTGTTCAGGGTGAGAACTGTTCTGATGATCAATAGGGATCACTACATTTGCATTCCTAGAATGTAAAAAAGGCAAGAAAAGTTCACTTTCTAGCAGATTATCAGAGGAATATTTCTTTAAAAAATGATAGAAAAGACTCAGTATAAAGGCAAGGACTAACAGGAGAGAAGGGAAACTAAACCAGATAGTTAAAAAAAAAAAGGTTAAGTAAAAAAATGAAAATGGTAAGGTAGAGAGAACACTCACTTGTGTAAGGGATATAAAGGTATCAAGCCAAGAGGGCAAATGAACTTCAGGAAAAATTTACAGAAGAATAAGGAGGATTCTTCAACAGTCAACAAACATTAAGTGCTTTCTATGTGCCAGGTACTCAAGAAAGGCCCTTGCCTTTAGACTTCACATTCTATTGGAGTAGGCTATGCAAGAAATGGTGCATATGAGTTGTGCATAAATTCAGTGTAAATTGAATGTAATCTCACTGAAGGTACTGGAGAAGGCTTTTTTTTGGTAGAAAGTAGCTTTGAGCTGAGTCTTGAAGGAAGCCAGAAAGCAGAGATGAGGAAAGTATTCCATAGATGGGAGTTAACTAATGAAAAGGCATGAGAGGAATATGGTAAGAAGGCTGATGTTGCAGGATCATCAGGAATGAACAATAGGCAAGTATGTGTCTTCCTAGGAAATACCCCAGCCTTCCCCCCTGAGCATCAGCCTCTGCATCACCCATTACTTGTTGGACATTTCAAACTCAAATCTGAAGTTGAATAGGTTAGAGATAGGTAGATGTCTGGGAATTATCTATAGAGATGTTAGCTAAATCCATGGCATCTTACCAAGAATGTAGCAGGAGGAGACATCCTAGAATAGACCCTTGGGAGACATCTCCATATAGGGATGATACCGGCAAAAGCAGTGTAGGAGAGATCAGATAGGTGAACCAGGCAAGTAATGTCACAAAAAGAGAGGAGAGTGTCCAGGAGAAGGGTGTTTGCCAGTTTCCAGAGCAGCAGAGAGGTCAAGAAAGATAACTAAAAAGAGGTCTAATAAGATTTGGCAATGAAGAGATCATTGTGAGGAAAAGTCATGTTGAAATGTATTATTTATTAGTAACATTTCTTTATGTGAAATCATTTTCCCCCTGACCCTCCCAGGGAAAGGCTGAAGGAACCTACTTCCAAACTAAGGTTGCCCCCAGTCCTCCAAGCTATCAAACTGGGCTGGGACTGGTTTTTGATATTCCTTGAAATTATTTTTAAAAAAGGAAAGAAAAATTAAAAGCAGGGCTGATCAGTCATGCGAACTTTGACTTATTTCAAAATAAGCTCGCCCACACTGGAGAAAGGGTATGCTGCCATCTTCCTTATTTAGGCAAAGACCGGTATCCCTTGTGATGAAGAAATGAGGGAGAAGTTGTGGTCTCTAAGTCCTCCTCCTCATTAACTATTCATTGATCAGAGTTGTCTCAGGATGTCCAAGGAAGGGACTGATTAATGAGCTCCCAAATTTTGTGTGTGTGTGTGTATGTATATATATGTATGTATATATGTGTATATATAGAGAGAGATATCTGCTTGCAGTAACTTCGATTTCTGAGATGATCATATACCAAAAATTTATTGGTAAAATGCTAATCTAGTCAATAAATTGATATTCTTACCCCCAAACCAGTCTCTCAAATATTTTTAGTTTAACAAATTTGATATCTTTGGAAAGAACAGTTTCAACTAAGTGATAAAGTTGTAAGCTAGAGTACACAAAAGGCTGAGGAATGACTTATAAGAGCATAAGTGGAGGCAGAGGATAGATGGCTTTTTCAAGGAGATGGTTGAGAAAGAAGAAATATAAAATAACATGAGAAGATGTGATCTAATAAAGCTTTTTAAGGATATGGGATACTTGGATATATTTGAAGGCAGTATGGAAGGAACCAGGTGGTAGGAAGAAGCTGAAGATTTGAGGAATACATTTGAATTTGCAATGTCCTGGAGAAGGCAGAATGGGCTCAAGTGTGCAAGAAAGACCACTTCTTTGTCAGAAACTGGATGGATGGATGGAAAATAGATGAGGGGATGTCAGTGGGGTTTTTAAAGGAAGAGAAGAAATAAGAGATCTCATACACACCAAATTACCTACATTTTCTGTTAAAGTAATTTAATAGAATATCATGTTCTTAGGTATGATTAATAGGAAGATTTCAGAGAATCATGGGAAGAATTGTATGAACTGATAAAGTGGAAAAAATAGTAACAAAAAGAATATGCCTAATACCTACAATGTTGTAAGTGAAGGTAGCACTAAATAAAGGGTAGCAGAACCAGGTCAAAATCAATATATCCAATACTGGTTACAAGATGATTGATGTTAATGTATATTGCTTTCCTTTATGTTAAGAACTTGTGGATGGAATATTACAGAGCAGAATGTTACTGATGCTATTTCTATTTACTATCTTAGATTTACTTAACTTTTCTTTAGTCAAAAAGTCAAAGGGATGGGGAGCGGGGAGAGAGGGAAATTTGTCTTAATGGTTACAAAAGTGTTCAGTACTTCACAATGAGGCAATGATAAAAAGGAGGGGCAGAATTAATCATGGACTCAAATATCTATGCACCAATTCAGGAGTTTGGGTAATAAAGTGAGCTATATACTTTAAAATGAGGATTTTAATAGATATTATTAAGATTTTAAAGGATAGCTAAGCATGGTGGCACAAGTCCTGTCATCCCAGGTACTGAGGAGGCTGAGGTTAGTCAATCTCTTGAACTCTGGAATTCTGAGCTAAAGCATAATTATGCCAATTATGATTGTTTTCATTAAGTTCAGTATCCGGATAGTGAGACCCCTGGGTGCTGGGTGTCATCAAATTTCTTAAGGAGGAGTGAACCTGCCAGGCTGGAAAGGAATCAAATTGAAACTCCTAGGTGATCAATAGAAGGGCTGTATCTATGAATAGCCTCTGCACGTCTAGTCTGGACAAGATAGAGACATCTAGTTTTGTTTTTGTTTTTGTTTTTTTAAGTATAAAGATGAGGAGGTTTTGCATGATTTCACTTGTCTAACTGATATCACATTGCTTGCCTTCTCATTGGGTAGAGGAGGAAGAAATAACTTGGAACTCAGAATGTAAAAGAATTAATGTTAAAATGTTAATTTTTGTTATATATTGATAATATGATAAAATAATAAAAATGTTAATTAAAAAATAAAATATTAAAAATAAATAAGTAAAAGTTATTTAAAAATAAAAATGTGTAGTGCTACTTATTGCTCAGCTCAAATATGGCAAGGGAAGGATATAAACTAGTTGGATTTTGAAGAATTAAATAGTTAATGAATCATAAATAATAGAAACCTTGGGAAGCAATGGCTGTATATAGGATTTATGACTTAAAAAGGAATAGGAGAGTCTCAGAGCAATTTTTAACAGGAATTGAAACACATGATAAACGAGGTTTCACCTAAGTAGGAATAACTGTATTCTAGAGTACTCAAAGAACTTATAAATATAATTATTGAATGAAACATGTAAAATCCAGTGGAATTGCACATCGGCTATCAGGTGGGATGAGAAGAGGGAAAGAACATGAATCATGGAACCATGGAAAAATATTCTAAATTCATTAAATAAAAATTTTCAATTAAAAAAGAAAAAAATAAATATAATTGTTGAGCTGCTATTCATAATCTTTAGAGAATCATTTAAGAAGAGAAGTGGGTCTGGAGATAGGACATTGTCTTAGATTTCAAGGAAGGGGGAAAAGTGCAATAATACAAATAGTTCAGGCTTCTGGTGAAGATGTAATTAATAGAGCAGTAATAAAGCCAGGAAAGTCAGATCCTCTTGAAATCCCTTCACTGATCATGAAATTTCACTCAAATCCTTCCTCATCCCACCAAGAATAATTAGGGAAGAAGCAAAAAAAAAATGGACAAAAACCAGGGAAAAAGAAAAGTGAACCATCTACCTGAAGATACGGTAAGATTATAATGACAACTGCTCCCTTGCTAGGGATGGTCTCATTTCACCACCTCTTTCACTTCAGGCTGGTGTGTGCTTCTCAGGTTTGGAGATAAGACCTGCCCATCCATGTCAGGGTGATACAGTAGAGCTGAGAAATCTGATTTCCTGACCCCATATCTGTCCTAGGTCCAGTTCCTGATCTTCCCCAACTCTCATACCAACCAAAGTGTTAGATCCCTTGGAGGACCCAGGAAGCAATCACCTACCACCATTCTAGAGGAGTCAGGCCTAATTGGAGGGAGAGAAAGCCCCTGCCCACAATCGTCTGATAATGATCGAACCTGTACCACTTTGTCTTGCCTCACCTCAATGAAATGTGTGGGATTTTCACTCCTCAGCCCTTATCCACCCAAATCAGCACATAGCCCAGGGCTGGAACTGACTAGGCTTTTCCAGTGTTTTGCCCAATCTAAGCAAGTAGCAGAAGATGGAAGAAACTCCCTCAGTCGATCTCCTTTCTAGTGATGTAAGGGCTGGGGGAAACACTTGAGTTTGAACCCTAACCTGTGATCCAACCCTACTTTCCAAAGAATTGTCAAAGGGTCATATCCTCTATTTCTGGAAAGCGCTACCTCCTTCCTTCTCTTCAGAGTCCCTCCTTCCCTCAAGATGAATTTTTTTATTTAGTTTTTTTTTATTTAATTTTTATTTTAAAACCCTTACCTTTCATCTTAGAATCAATACTGTGTATTGGCTCCAAGGCAGAAGAGTGGTAAGGGCTAGGCAATGGGGGTTAGGTAACTTGCCCAGGGTCACACAGCTGGGAAGTGTCTGAAGCCAGATTAGGACCTCCCATCTCTTGGGCTGGCTCTCAATCCACTGAGCTACCCAGCTGCCCCCCCCCCCAAGATGAATTTTAGGAGCTGTCTTCTGATTGATGCCTTTCCTAATCCCCTCAACTGCTATCACCTTCCTTTCTGAACTACTTTGCATTTAACTACTTTGTATCTTTTTATTTATTAACTTTATATTTATGATCTGTATTTTTAGAGTTACTTTTTGTCTCCCTCATTAGAATGTGACCTCACTTCATGTAGGAACTATTTCTTACTTTATGCCTACATCCCAGAGGAGTTTGTTTAATCCTGGACTCAACAGAGATCCAGTGGAATTGACTGAAGAAGAGGTGACACGGTAAGATCTACCCTTTGGTAAAATCATGTTGGATAATGGATTGGAGTGCGGAGATCCCCAGGTAAGAGACCAATTAGAAGAAAGATGAGGAGAATTAATTAGGTGATTGTGTGAGTGGAGAGAAGGGGATGGATGCAAGAAATATTTGGGGGATATAAATGAAATTTGGCAACTGGCTAAATGTGTAAGGTGAACAAAAATAGAGTTTAGGATAAGAAGTTGAAAGCCTGGGTGACTGGAAGGATAGTGATATCCCTGTCAGGAAAGGAGAAGTTTGGGGTACAAAAAATTTTAATGAGATTTACCATTTAGATCACAGTCAATTCATGATCATTCATCCTGTATTACTCATTGTTTCACCAAAAAGAGGGAGTTGGGATCCTAATCATTCATCATGCCTGCCTCTGAACCCCAAAGCCTGCCACTTGAGAAATGTCTGCCACTCCACGAGAAGGGGAGGGAGGAGGGGTGGGAAAGAATACAAATTATGAAACCATAAGAAAATATGCTAAGATAAATAAAATTAAAATTAAAAAAAGAAGAAAGAAATGTCTGCCACTGACCTGAGGTGATTTGGGGGAAAGGGGTGGGAAACGGGGAAAAGAAGAAATAGACTTATCCCAATGGCCCTGGTCTTTGTTAAGTTCTATGTATGCTAAAGGATCTATCCTCAGTTCAGAAGAGGGGAAATTGGGTGGATAACAGATTTAAAAGGATAGATGTAATTGTGTTGGCTATCAGCCCTATGACTAGTTATTTTAGTGAAGGTGGGATGTGACCCATGTCCAAGTCCTTGATTAGCTGATCACATACTCCTTGAGATGATGCAGAAGGGAGCTTCAGCTTCCCACCCCCCATCCCCACTGGAAGGGTCAAGGTTTCAACTTTGGAGACTGGTTTTCTAATAAGGCTGAGTGACTTGTTAAGGATCTCACAGCTAGTAGCTGTCGGGGTAATTGGTGCTCAGTCCAGCATTCTGACATGATATCACATTCTTTTTCAATCTTCTATACTCCTCAATTGCTTGTTCTTACTTATTTTTCTGTATACATCTTGTAGAAATATAAGTTTGTCAGTGAATCTCCTGGTATCCATATTGATCTCTTTAGGTAGTTCTGCCTTTTTATTTTATTTTTTTTAATTTTGGAGTTTTTTGTTTGTTTTTATTTCAAATGTTAATAAACCCTAATAAAATAAAACAAGCATTTACAAATACAAAGTAAAGGAAAATTATACATTAGTGAACTCACAATTTTCTTATATGTATAGCTTATTTTTCTTCATATCCACATAATAATCTCCATCCACAGCTCTGCCTTCTATCAAATAGAGTTGAATTATTTCCTTTTCAGAATTATATTCATATCATAAGCATTTTTTTCCTGAGAGCATATTAACCTTCCTGTCTTAACTTTACCCTATAGAATTTTAGACTACAGGGTCTTAACTCTCTTTTCTTTGAACTCTTAAAATCCACCCTCCTAGAATCTAGAAAATGAGTCATTGTATACCTGGCATTCCTCTCCTTATCAGTCTCAAACTTTGAGAGAAGATGGTCATTTCCTCCCAAAGTTCCTGACATTTGTACTTTGGCAAACAAATTTCTTATTACTGGTCTACGTTGGTTCCAGAATAACAATTTCCTTCTAACATGTGTCAACTACCTGCCTGGGGAAGATACCAGTACTCTTATCTATTCACATAAATTCAATTTATCTCCATTTCACCAGAATTCATCTCTTCTTTCCATGACAAGTAGCCTCTCTTATAACATCTATAAATCCTGATATTAATTCTATGGGATGAAGAAAGATGTTTGCTATTCAGAAGGTCCAGTTTCTCAATGGGAAGAGTCTCAAACTCATTATATAGTAGCAAGGGGCCAGTAGCCTATCTTCTCTTCCTTTTCCATATCAACTTCATCTTCCAACCTCCTGATTCTCTATTGCCACTTCAGATTTTTTTAATGGTCCCCTTAAAATATTTCTTCCTGTCTTTCAAGGGATGCTTTTTTCTTTCTGATAAACTATATATACATATATGTATATAAACATCAATGGGAGCAGCTGGGTGGCTAAGTGGTTTGAGAGTCAGGCTCATAAATGGGAGGTTCTAGGTTCAAATCTGGTCTCAGCTTTCCAGCTGTCACTTAACCCCCATTGCCTAGCCCTTTTTGCTCTTCTGCCTTGGGACCAATACACAGAAGTGATTTTAAGATGGAAGGTAAGTGGTTAAAAAAGAAAAAGAAAGAAAACATCAAGATTTTTCATCTTTCCTCTTCTGGAGCCCAACCTATTTTTCAGGTCCACATCGTTGTTATAAATGTTTAACAGTAATTATGACAAGATTTGCTCAGACACTTTGTGTGAGGGCATATCACTAAAAATTCTGAGAGTTTTGTTTCTTCCTAACTTTAGAAGAGACACAGCTATCATGGGAGAACTAGAACGTAAAGTTTTCCACTCTAGCTATAATATTTAACTCTCTCTTTGTCTCTCTGTCTCTCTCTGCCTCTCTGTCTCTGTCTGTCTGTCTGTCTGTCTATTTCTGAGAGATATGCAGAGTGAGAAGTAGCAGCAGATGGAGGGTATTTTTCAAGCAACCAGTTCTAATACTTTTAAGAGCTAGAACTCTTATTTTTCTGGCTTATTACTCAACTTATTCAAAGAATCCAGCAGAAATTTATTAAATTATCACTAACTCATAAAGGCAGCTGACAAAATGGTGAATGTATACCATCTTTTGTTCTCTCTTGTTTTATTTCATTTCCAAATACAATAGGTGACACAATTCATTTAGGTATATATCTCTGCTATTTTAAATTTTGCTTACTGATTATTTGTATTTTTAATAATACCCTTTTAGTTAAAGATAAGATAATTTAGTTCCATCCTGACTTGTTCATGTTTTTGCTATAGATTGTGTAATGGGAGTAAGGGTGAAAGAACCTGTGGATAAATTCAGCTGATTGTGAAATCTCCTTTCTAGTCTGATAATCAAATGAATTGCCTTGGAGCTCATAGAATTATGAATTTTATTAATCACTTGTTTTTTAAACTTTTTAACTGTAGAGAAAAAGAGGCAACTTGGATATTTGCTCTCAATTAAAACTCTCACAAGCTAATATCTCCAAGCAGACATGTCATTTGATACTAGGAATGTTTGGGTCTTCTCCATCCCAAAAGATGAGAGAGGAAAGGAGGAATAAAGATGGAAACTTAAAGAAAAAGTTATACTCTATGGATTGAGACAGGTGTCATATGGGAGAATCAATCCTGGTTAGAAGTGCCCTTCCTCCAAACTCTCCTCCACAGAGATGTCTGCTGGGCATAACGTGGCAGTGACAAAAACACAAACATGGCACAATTTTGCAGGAGGATTTTTTTTTCATTTGCTAAGATCCTTAATTCCCAATTATACTTGCCACTCAGCCTTATGGGTAATTTCCTAGAAAACGTTCCTATTCATTGCTAGAGATGGTGGTGTTATTGGTATCAGATTGATCAGTGCAGAATTTTTTAATGTGAATTTTTCCCTAACTCAGACATGCGACTCATGTCTGAACCATTAGCAGATGCCTGCCAGCACTTTCCAGTAATAGCTGTCCTCGGCTGGGTTTTTTTTTTTTTTAAATAAGGTTTTCTGTAGAATTCTGACTTGAACTTCTTACCTCTTTCTCTCCTCTCCTCTCACTGACTTGCCTCTCCATTGTTGCAGTGCTCTTTCCTTTTGTGAGATGGGAATCTTACCCATCACCCAAAGGGAAACAATGAATCCCAAGGGTGTTACCTATACCATCAGACACCAAGTAGGGGAAAGAATTAAGGAGAGAACACAGAATGTGTTTGACCAGTCTTGTATTATTACTATATACTGAGAGCAGGAACTGTTTTTTTTTTAATTTGGAGATGTGAAAGTAAGTTGGGCGAGCCAAGACATTGCCTCTGAATGTCATCTTTAGCAGCATTCCTCTTGCAAACCTAAATCAGAGTGGATTTCTAGATTTCCTTCCTGTTTGACACAAGTTCTCATTAACTTGCTTTTGTTACAGATTTAGTTTCCAAAGCATCGATTCCTGCAAAGTGATTAAAGATCATTTCAAAAGTTCTTCTGTCTCGTTCTTGTAAATGTTTTGTTTCAAAACTGAAATCTGTAATCCTAGTTAGAAACGTGTTAGATGAAAGACTGGCTCTTGTTTGTGCTCAGAAGAAAACCATTCACAAACTAGCATCATCAATCTTCTCTACAAGAGGATTCCAGAAATGAGAAAGCAGTGCTGAAGGTCTCAAGAAAGTGCACTGGTGGAATTATATTTGGAAATCTAGATATTGGGACCTTGGCGCCATAATCTATTTATAATTATTATATAATAGCATTTCTGTGTGCCCATTTTCATGTGGAAACTACATCATAGGGCAGTGGATAGAGTGCTGGCCTTAGAATCAGGAAGGGCCAAGAGAAATTTAATAGCTGTGTTAATCCTGGGCAAGTCATTCAACTTCTGCCTGCCTCACTTTCCCCATCTGTGAAATATGAATAATAATAGCACCTACCTTAAAGGGTTGTTGTGAAGATCAAAGAAAATAATATTTGTAGGGGGCAACTAGGTGACTCAGTGGATTGAGAGCCAGGTCTAGAGATAGTAGTAGGTCCTGGGTTCAAGTCTAGTCTCAGACACTTCCTAGCTGTGTGACCCTGGGCAAGTCACAACCCCCATTACCTAGCCATTACTGCTCTTCTACCTTAGAACTGATACACAGTATTGAGTCTAAGATATGGGTATAATATTCATAAAACTCTTAGCACAGTGCCTATAGCACTTGGTAGGCACTTCATAAATACTTGTTTTCTTCCTTCCAAATTGTGTAATGATTCAGGGTTAATCAAATACCCAGATAGAGGAAAAAGCTTTTAGAATTGGATTGGGTTAACTTAGAAACAAGAGAAATGAAGCAGGGATAGTCAAGAAGAGAGACTGTAGGCTGGTCTACAGGCAGACTAAAAGATAGCTCAAATTGTTGCAGAAAACTTTTCCAGACTGAGAGGAATACAATGTTCTTTGAATCTTATTTTGAAAAAGTAGACCTTTTGTCTTTTGCTCAAGTAGGAGGACAAGCAGGGGAAAGCTACTGGCCTCCCAAAGTCCCAACAGCTCCTGGTTTTAAGATACAGTAAAGGATCCAGAGCATCTTGTAGAGCCTGATGAACTGTGGGGTCTTCAAGATGATTGGCCAGTACAACAGGCTTTTCCCAAGCTGGGAAGCCCATCCCTGGCCACCCTTCCCAACTCTGATTCTCACCTGTATCTGATCATCCCTTCTTGCCCTTGTCCTCACTATGTGTCTGTCCTTGGCCCTCTTTTCTCATGTCTTTAATCAGACTCTTGTTTGACAATTATATCCATGCCAAGGGTTTCCCTTATAAATATGAGTGGACTGTGATTCTGCAAAGTCTGCAAAATATCTTCATCTTCACACTAGTCCTATGAGGTAGGTAGTATTATTTCCATTTTCCAAATGGAAGAGACTGAAGCCCATGACTGTACAACTAGTGAGAATCAGAGTCAGTAAAGGGTGGCTAGATAGCAGCAGGGTGGATAGTGCACCAGACCTGGAGTTGGGAGAACCTGGATTCAAATCTGGCCTTGGATACTTCCTAGGATTGTGATTCTGGGCAGGTCACAACCCCCATTGCCCTTAACCAATTCACCAGATGGGCTGCTAGGTAGTACCATGGACAGAGGCCAGCCAGAAAGGTAGGAAGTCCCGAGTTCGAATGTGACCTCAGATACTTGCTATCTGTGTGACTGAACAAGACCCTTAATCCTGTTTACCTCAGTTTCCTCATATGTAAAACGAACTAGAAAAGAAATGACAAACCACTTGCTAAAAAAATCCCAAATGGGGTCACAAAGAGTCTGAAATGATTGCACAAAAGCAAAGATATTTCATAAAATACCTTAGTAAGACTAGTAACAGTAAAACATTTCTCTCATACAACTGAGCTATGCTGTCTCAACAAATACACAAGCCTAATATTAGTGGGGGAAGTAGAGACATATATCCATGTCTGGACAAAGTAATCTCTGCCCTTCCAACCTGGATAAGTTAGCAAAAAACCAGAGACAAAAAGAAGAAGTCTAGGGAGGAGGGGGAAACCATCCCCTTTGCTGGAGGGAGGGAGTGCTTCTCAGATCTGTTTGTGTGGAGAATTTTTTTTCTTTCAAGGCTTATTCAGAAGAGGCCCACTCTAGCAAGTTCTCTGGAACCCAGAGTGAGGTCATACTCAGCTAGCCGATCCCTTAGGTCTAATTCCATTTTTTGTCATGTTTCTTTCTCCCCGGGACTTGGATATCCTCCACAGACCAGGGCTAGTAAATCAGTGTGACTTCCAGTCTAATTTCTAGTCTAATTTCCAGTATGACATATGACATCTAGCCACTTCTAAGGAGAGGCTGGCCTTCCAGCAAACTGACAGACTTTGGTGTTGGAGATTCCCACTTTTTTCACTTGGAAAACTCTATTACTCTTGAAATAGATATATATTTGGGGGTGATCTAATATACAATCAATATACACCCTCAAGTATCTATTATACTCTCTCATGCAAATAAATGAGAGTGAGGAAAACAAAATATCCCAAGAAGAAAAATTTAAAAATCTTATCTTCATTGGCCTAGCCACATTCCTCTTTATTATGACTATATGTCCAGGGAAGACTATTTAGGCTTTGAGCCCAGCCTGCCATCTTAAAAGCCTCCTTCCTACCTGGTTTCCTTGTCTTAAGTCTCAAATCCCTCTAGTAGAGCCATCATTCGCAGAACTTTGAAAATATTATGCCAGGGGCAGCAAGGTGACTCAGTGGACTGAGAAAGATGGAAGGTCCCAGATTCAGATCTGGCCTTAGACACGTCCCAGCTGTGTGACCCTGGGAAAGTCACTTAACCCCCATTGCCTAACCCTTACCACTTTTCTGCCCTGGAGCCAATCCACAATATTTATTCTAAGACAGATGGTAAGGTTAAAAATATATATATGTGTGTGTGTGTGTGTGTGTGTGTGTGTGTGTGTGTGTGTGTATATATATATATATATATATATATATACATATAATGCCAAAAGGGGCAACTAGGTGGTACAGTAGATAGAAAGCCAAGACCAGAGACAGAAGGTCCTGAGTTCAAATCTGACCTCAGACACTTCCTAGCTGTGTGACCCTGGCCAAGTCACTTAACCTCAATTGCTGAGCCCTTACTGCTCTTCTGCTTTGGAACCAATACTTAGTATTAATTCTAAGACAGAAGATAAGGTTCATTTTTTAAAAGCTAATTAAAGGGAATATTAGTTACTCTGCATGCTACCAGGAAGAAAGCTGGCAGCAAGACTGATTTCTTTATACTAGTTGTGACTGCCAAAAGACTCTAGGAATGTTCACCAGAGCCCAGCAATGAAACCACAAGTACATTATTCAACCTTTGTGGTGCCAGAGTGGTAAAGCAGCTGTTATCTGGGTTTGGCTTGGGAAGACAAATTTCAAGGACTCTTGGCTCCCATCAATGAGTATCAGTGGAATAATTTTGTGTCAAATTGATAACCATTCCTGGAACATTCATCAAAACTCCTTGTTCTCCAAGCCAGGGCATTTTGTGTCTTGACTGGAGGCCCTAGTGTCATGCTACCATGTGTAGACCACCAACTGCTTGGATAAGATGAAATAGACCCTTTAATTAGTGAGAATCTGGAATGGAAAAATGGTAAACCCAATGATGATGATGATGATGGTGGTAACTGATATTTATATAACCTGTTGATCTCTTACTTAATTATTTAATTTAATAAGTCAAAGTAGTAAAAGACTTTTCTTCCCTTTTCAACAAATAAACAAACATTTAAGTATATTCTATGTGCAAATTCAATTGTTAATTTTCTTCATGGGAAGATTAGCCTGGTGTGATTAAGATATTTTGGGGGAAAGATTTAGAGCTACCATGTGACCTGGGATCTATGACCTTAATCTTCCTTAGATGAGACTCAGTTTCCTCATCTGTGAATTAGGTGATAGAACCAGTTTCCCTCTGAGGTCACATCCAGTTCTAAGCCTTTGGTCTTATGGTTTCAGGGACAATAGTGTTCCTGGTTAAAAGTACAGATATTCTACAGGTGTAATTAGTCTGTCGTGGCTTACTCTACCAGAGCGGAGCAGGCAATGTCTCTCCTTTAGGGTTTTTAGGATTCCCTGAGGGATTTGGAGGGTTTCTTCTCTGCCGCTATTGACTCAGTCCCCTAGGTTCTCTTCAGTCAGTCAGTCAGCAATGACATATTAAGCCCCTACTATGTATCAAGCATGGTACTGAATTCTGGAGATACAGCGAAAGGTAAAAGATGATCCCTGCCCTTGAAGAGTACAAAATTAAAGGGGGAGCCAACATTCAAACATACAGGTACAAATAAGCTATGCACAGGATAAATAGGAAATAAGAGAAGGAAGGCATTAGAATTAACAGTGAATGGGAATGAAGGTGAGACTTCAGCTAGGGCTTTATCCCACATTGTTGGGTGCCAGGGACTAGGAACCCCAGTTCCATTTAAATACATCAGTTTTTTAAAAGGAATATTTTGAAGAACAAACTTTCAAAGGGAATGAGACCTCCATGAGTGGAGAAGTGAGCCCCAACCATGTAGTGAAGATACATGTATGCATTGAGGAGCTGTTACTTGCCTGTAACAGGGTGGAGGTGAATTTTCATTGAGTGGCTTGAAGGAAAAGAGAATAGATATCTCTAGCCTCTTCTTCCTCAACCATTCTCCCAGAAACTTTTAGTCTTTCCAGGAGGGGAAGCAAGAAACTGGGGCCCCTGGCCACCAGTCACCTCCAAGAGGCAAGGATTATCTCTAACTGTTTCCTTAAATATTATTAGTCTAAGGAATATGCTGAATATTTCAATCTACCTTCTGATCTTATTATCAGGGACAAGGGAGTTCCCAAACTCTACCTCCAAAGTTTTGCCCCTTTCCCTTTCCTTTAATATCAATTCCTCTCTGAACACACACAACAAAACACAAAAAAGAAATCCATTTATCCAAATCACAGCAAAATAGGAATCAGAAAAAGCATACTTAGAAGAATATGTACCAGACAATACAAACTGAAGGAGCTCTTCCATTGAGAGGGGGATAACACAGCTCAGCTAAGAGAGAGAGAGAGTCCTAGATCTCACCCAAGGGGAAACTCTAACAGTGTCTAGTGTATCAAGATGGGGACAGGATGGGACAATGATGGAGACTTCCATTTCTTCCCTTATTTTCTCAGAGTCTTTTCCTTCAGGAACCTGAAAAAGGGTTGGCTTCTCTCTTAAAGATGGAATCCAGAGTCACAGCCACACAGTTTAAAGTTTGAGAAGTCTCAAAGAAGACTGGCAAAGGTTAGCTCTCTCACTTTTGTCAATTTGCTGCCTCTTGTACAAGGTAGGACATTCATCTTCACCAGTGAGGAAGGAATGTCCTAGCAGGGGACTTTGAGACAGGTGTTACACCAACATTTTACCCAATATCTCTCTTATGTCACTGTGGTCTCTGGGAAGAGTAGAAAAATGAGCTCAGTCCCTACACAGCATTGGTCCAACCAGCTTTATGTACAAAGGACACTGCTAAGTACTGGAGCTAAAAACCAATCTCAATCTTCAAGGAACTCATGTTCTAATGGGGAAAATGACATGTGAATGGCTAGATATATACAAAAGTATATATGGCAGCTAGGTGTCTCAGAGGATGAAAAACCAGGTCTAGAAATACAGCTCTAGAAGGACCTGGGTTCAAATATGTACTCACAGATTTTCTAGCTGTGGGTCCCTGGACAAGTCACTTAACCCTACTTGATTAGCCCTTCTACCCATGGAACCAATATTTTGTAATAGATTCTAAGACAGAAGGTAAGAGATTTTTTCTTTTTGTTTCTGTTTAGAAGGTAAGAGTTTTTTTAAAAAAAAGAGTACCACATACACACAGTAACTGGGTCTTCTGAATCATCAGTTCTTCTTATTCCACAGCTGCTCACAGTTCTAACCCCTGAGTCTCTCTTAGCCATATACTGACTCCCTGTTTGGTTATTTGGACAAATTGTACATGTCCTTCTAAGAATTGGGCCCATTTTGTATAGCCAGGCTCCAATTATATTACTGCTCCAGAGAGGATATACTTTTTTTTTAATTTCATTTTTCCCTACATTATTTTTTTTAAGAATATTTTTCCAAGTATATACTTTTCAGGGCAGCTTTAACCTGCTGGTGGTCAACAGTGGCTTTAGCATTAACAGGGGCAAACCACCCATGGCAGTTTTCTGAGTTGTTTGAATTTAGGTAAATTGGGGAAGGCAAAGGAGGACATTTTGTGACCCTCAGGTTGACCTTATGCTTAAGCAGAAAACAATTGTTTTCTTCCCAGCTTTTCACAACTAGTTCTAATGACCTTTGAGATATATTCTTGACAGAATTTGGCTGGCTCTGGGGAATCCAGATGAGGTAAGTTGACTCATTTCATTCCCTTCCCCTAAATGATTTCTGTACAGGATAGAGTCTGCCCTTCAGGCTGCCCACATGAAGTGATCCAAAGGCTTTGGAGATGAACTGAGCTGATCATAGGCATAAAATGGCTCCTGGATGCCTCTGAAATGCTGTTAAAACTCATCCCTTTGACCTTCAAAGTCCTCTATCTAGCTCCAGTTCCTGCATCTTAACCATCCTCATATTTTTGCTCTCTCTGCCCATCTCAGAATCTAGACTCAGCCCTGACTTTGAAAGACCTCCATGTACCTCCTGGCTGAGCCATTTACAAGTTGATTAGGCTGTTCCAGACTAACCTTCAGTGATTCTTGTCATCTTATTGTATGGTGGGTTAGATGGGAGCATGGCCTGGGGAGATGGGCACACACACTTGTACCCTGGTCCCTTACAAGAAAGTGCGCATAGCCAAAGGTCCCTCTTGGGTCCCTCCTCACAGAGCCAATGTACATGCCCAGTTGAGTGGGAAACACTCCAATCTTATCTATAATATCAATTACTTCTCATCTATGATATTCTAATACTACTTCTAATCTATGATAATTCTAATCTATGATAACAATTACATAACCTTTTTAATGAAAATTCAAATTGAAGTCAATAAAAGTGGTACAAATGTAGGAAATTTATACCAACTGAGAATGGATACAGCAGCAGCTATCATTATTTTATGTGGTATGTGCAGAAGAAGTCACATTTCAGTTGGTGCCTATGAGATTCCCAGCTTTAGGTAGTTATAGACATATGCCACAGATTTGTTGTATCAATTTGCTATATATAAACTTGAAATTTATAAGCTCAAAGTCCAATGATTTTTGTGTGGAAGTTAAGTAATATTTATCACATTTCTCAGTATCATTCTTTTTTGGTAAGTAGGCTCCCAAAACACTACAACTTAAATCAAAGTGAAATAACTTAAAAATGATTATAGTTAATCATTGGAGAGTTTCAATAATTAAATTAATGTTGCTACAAAATGATAAACTCAGAATTATATCTGAATAATATTAGCTAAGAAAAATATCTGCATAGATTATTTCATAGGAAAGGGGCATGAAATTTTTTTGAATAAAAAGAAAGCTTGGAAACCACTGTGCTAGGGTAAAAGAATATTTTTTTAAACTTCTGGGGAACTAGCTACTTGCAAGAAATTGTTTTGGCTTGTTTGGGAAGCTTTGTTAGAACAGTAGGAGTTTCCTGTCATTGCTGGCAGACCATTCAGCTTGTTGCAATTTCTTTTGGCCATGAGCCAACTTCAGGAACTTTTATTTTTACAAATTTTCAGATCTGACAAATGGTGGCTTCTCTGGAAGCAAAGACTTTACCCGAATTACTCCTCATGTCTATAAACTCAAAGGGTTTAAAGAACTAGACAAAGTTAAAGATATCACTGGCTGCTGTCATTAGCCGTGGAGACCTATCTCCTTTCAAAAGCATTCTACTTTAGTGGATGCTCTCTTTGCCAACATGAACTTTGACTATGGAATGCATGGTTACTATTTATGTTAGTGAGAGATTAGATAAGTCAAGAAGTGAGAAAATAATAAATTCTAACCCCTAAATTTTCTAGAGAAAAGATGACAGTCTATCCAAATAAAAACAAATTATGCAATATAATATACAAACAACTTTGTTCCTCTCTCCCTCCCATTCCCCTAATCTTAGTGGAAATCATTGAGCACAGCTTTCCCTAAGAACATATTGAATGGACCAATTCTTAGAATTCTAAGTTTCCAATTTTTTTTTCTTAAAAGATCTTCATGTTCCCGTAGACTTTTTTTTTAAGTTCATTGGTTTTCATTTTTAATCAACATCAAATACCAGATTCAGTCTAGATATACCTGTGGTTGCAATTTAGTCCACTCATTTCTAGATCAAAGAAGAAAAAGAGACAATGCTAAATGGTCCAGTGAACCCTTGCCTATGCAAACTAACCAAAGTCAATCTGAATTAATGAAAAATATTAACAAATTAATGATATAGACTTTTCTGTCCCCATTACCCCCAAATGAGTTTTAGTTCTTAATTACTGGAACGAACATCTCTGAATATTTTCATATGAATAAATAGATAAGACTCATTTTTAATTAACAGTATATGGGCTATCAAGAATTATTAGTAATTTCCCCCATTAGAAATGGGCGAATTCTGAACAAATTGTTATCTATCTTGGCCAGGGGTAGATGGATGCCTTTATGTTACTAATGATTACCATCCAACTGCTTGAAGTTGGAAAGAATTTGGGTGGGGTGGGAGGAAGACCTGAAAAAGACCCCTTTCATCTTCAAGGGAGTCATGTTTCTGTAAACTGTTTGGGTTTGAGTGACTGTTTAGAAATAACAATGTGGATGAATTAGCAGTCCTTTAGTTGTATATGAGCAAAACTATCCAGTAAGAGGTGGCACAAGGAGCTCCCAACAGTGAGAGAATGTAAACCAAGGCAAATCCCTGGAATTTTAGGATTATCCAACAATTGGAGAAACTGAGTTTTGTTTAGACTTTGAGACATCAACTGTAATGTTGTCACATGGCATGAAATGCTCAAATTCTTTGGTGCAAGGATTTGGAAAAGGCATTTGAAAGGTCAATGTTAAATTTTCCCCAGGAACCCAGAGACATTTCTGGAATTGAGATGTGGACAAATGCCAATTGAGCCACCATTTCATTAACTGAAGACAGCCAGGGGTGATGTTTTTAAAGGCAGTTTTAAAAGTTTCTACTTTTGCATCTAAATGACAAAATGTAAAATGTGAACTAAAGCTTCCAGTGAAGGACCCCTGAGGAATATAGAACTTGGAACCCAGGAGCATTTACTGAATCCCAGCAGAAAAATCTGCTGTTTGTACATGAGAAATAGAGCATGAGTACTAGCCTGGAGGAGTCTTTGCCTTTTTGTTCATTTTGTTGTTGTTGTTACAGTGTTTTTTACCCAGCCTGGTAAAGGCAGTCCCAGACCCCAGTGTTAGCAGAGCCCCTGTCACTCCTGCCAAGCAAAGGAGAGTAGTCTGGCTGATGGACATTATCAGGTAACATCCTAGAATAGGGCAGAAGAGTTTGGGGCCCAGTAAGAGTTGTTGTCCTGCTCTGGCACAGGAGAATAGCAGTGGACTCTGGTAGAGGAGACAGTTGGTGACAATGCCTAAAAAGGAAGACCTCAGCAATAATGGACTATGGATTGATCTCTGGGAAGTACTGGTAGAATAAGAAAAAGGGCACTGCTGTGTGGCAAAATACAGGCCCACTGTAATCTATTATTTATTCTACTGTAAAACTGTTTGGTTGTTCCTCATTAGTGCCAGTACAAAATCCAATAATCATTGTATTGCTCTTTCTTCCATTTATCCTTGGTGATCATTTTTTTTATTGGGTTATGATCTGAAAAGGTTGCATTTATTATTTCTGCTTTTCTGCATTTGTTTGCTGTGTTTTTATGACCTAATACATGGTCAATCTTTGTGAATGTACCATGTGCTGCTGAAAAGAAGGTGTATTCCTTTTTGTCCCTATTTGTTTTTCTCCATATATCTATTAGCTCTTAATTTTTCTAAGATTTCATTCACATTTTTACCTCTTTCTTATTTACTTTTTGATTTGATTTATCTAAATTTGATCGTGGTAGGTTCATGTCTCCCACTAGTATAGTTTTACTATCTATTTCCTCCTTCAATTTCACTAGTTTCTCCTTTAGAAATTTGGATGCTATACCATTTGGTGCATACATGTTGATTAGTGATATTTCCTCATTGTCTATTCTGCCTTTTATCAGGATGTATTTACCTTCCCTATCCCTTTTAATCAGATCTATTTTTACTTTGACTTTGTCAGCTATCATGATTGGAACTCCTCTGCCTTCTTTCCATCAGTTGAGTTCTAATAGGTTTTACTCCAACCTTTCATTCTAACCTTGTGAGTGTCTACCTGCCTCAGGTGTATTTCTTGTAGGGAATATATGGTAGAATTTGGGATTCTAATCTACTCTCCTATTTGTTTTCGTTCTTTGGGTGAGTTCATCCCATTCATGTTCAATGTTATGATTGTCACTTGTGTATTCCCCAGCATTTTGATATCCTCTCCTAGTTCTGTCCTTTCTTCTTTTGCTATATCCTTTTAAACCAGTGGTTTACATTTAATCAATCTCCCTAATCCCTTCCTTTAATATGCTTCCCTTTCTGGTCCCTCCCTTTTTGTTCCCTTCTTGTTTTTTTAGGTTCTGTTAAGTTTTAGGTTCTGTTTAAGTTCCCTCCCCCCTCTCTTTCCCTCCCTTTTTGTACTCCCTGCCCCCTACCTATCCCCCTTTGTTTTCCCTTCTCACTTTCCCTGTAGGATAAGATAAAATTCAAGACCCCAATGGATTTAGATGCTCTTCCCTTTCAGAATTGATTTCACTGAGAGTAAGGTTTAAATATGACCTATTAGCACTCCAATGCAGCTGAGGAAGTCTTCAGGTGTAACGACTTTTCGTGCCACTGGACTCAGGCTTCCAATGCTGAGAGAGTGGGACGGTCTCTGTGCATCGACTTTTCCACTTAAATCTCCTTCACGCACAAGTGTCTTTGTGCACACTCATCTACCATAGATGAAAACGCACAAAGACAATCGTCATCCTCCGTTACCGAGAGACTACTACCACTTAGTGATATTATTGGGAGGAAATTTGTTGGCGGTAAGGGAAAACCAGCCCCCACAGAAGAATAGAGGGAGGCAAAGATTTTGCTCAGTATCACTTTGCTCCTCTAAGCCTCCCAGAGAGATGGAGAAACTATGAAGTCAATGCCATCTTTACTGTAGCCTTGGTGTTCTTGGTGCTGTTCCTGCTTATGGCCACCATTTTGTATTGAAAGACCCACTGGCAACTGCAAAGATTTGGCATCACCACCTGCACCTGGCTGGTCATTTAGACCTCGAACTCTATTCTTACTGGAATTCTCCCATATGCAGTCAATTTTAAGGAACTTCTACCCACATCCACCCATGCTTCCTCTGCCAGAGTCCACTGCTATCCTCCTGGGCCAGGGCATGACAACAGCTATGATTGAGGCCCAAATTCTTCTGTCTTCTGCTGGGGTGGTGTTATTATAGGCCTGAGAATTATTGTACTGCCATTACCCAAGCCTGACTCCACCAGCTAGAATCTGCCCTCCTTTGCTTGTCAGGAATGATGGGGGCTTTATTAATGACATTGTTTTATTTTTGTTATGTTTCTCTTTTGGTTTTTCTTTTCCTATTTTATGATGCTACCAGACCTCTTGAGTACTTGAGGTTAGAACTGAGCAGTAACAACCCTAAAATAATTTAAGTGTTGGATGTTCTTAATATTATCTTATCTTAAATAAATAATAATAAATATATTTTAAATATATAAAAATAATAAATAAAAATAAATGAATAATCTTATCTTAAATATTCTCTAGAAGACCTTAAAGACCTTACCATTAAGGGATGAAGTGTGATAGGCCAAATATCCTAACCCTTCCCTCCCATGCAAGTTAAGCTAGTTTTCCTTAAAAGGTATTGGGACATTTCTTGAGATTTTTTTGTCTCAAGGGTCTAAGGACTCAGGATGTTGTGGTTATTTTCTCATCATTTGATGAGCCTCAAAGAGTATATATGCATGAGTGTGTGTGTATGTGTGTGTGTGTGTGTGTGTGTGTGTATGTGTTGGGGAGCAGAGTCTGATCGTTGGCTGGCAAACTGCGATGGGACTTATGAACATTTGTATATGGAAATGTTTTCTTCCACCTCACCCCCATTTGGTGTTTGTTAAGTTCAGGGAAGAAAAAGTTTAAAAGTAATAATTTAAATTTAAAAAGACATATACTTTTACATTGGTAAACAATTTAGAAAGTTTAAAAACTCTACCTATATCTGATGCGCAGTGTAGTCCAATCTCTTCCTATTATTTCTGGGCTTAGCTCAATATCTACCTGCATTACTTATCTAATGTTCACATTTTAATTTGTTGTCAGTCTTTTCAGCTCTAGCTGACTCTTTGTAACCCCATTTAGGGGTTTCTTGTCAGAGAGAGATATTGGAATGGCTTGTCATTTCCTTCTCTAGCTCATTTAACAGATGAGGAAACTGAGGCAAACAAAGTTAATGTCTTGGCCAGAGTCACACAGCTAGTATGTATCTGAGGCTGGATTTTAACTCAGGTCTTCCTTACTACAGCCTGGCATTACTGTACTACCAAGCTGCCCTCTCATAAAATAGATTACTTTAATGAGCTACCCAATCAGTTCTGTCATAATTTGGACAACAAAGGCAACTTGAGATAGAGAATCAAGTGCTAGAATTTCAGTCAGGGAAATCTGACTTCAAATCCTGATATTTGCAAAAGTAGGATATTTTGACCTGAGGCCCCTAAAGAAAAGGGATTATTTAGGCTCTTCTGAAGCTGAATATGCCTGGGAGGGCTTGTCTTCTTGAAAGGGGGAAAAGAAGGTTCTGATTTCTTTCTCTGGCTTCTTATACCCTAAAGCAAAACTCCAGGGAAATCTCTAAAGGAAAACATGATTAGGGTTCATGTTTAGAGTATCCTCCAAAATGTGGTCCCTTCTAAAAAAGGCACTTATAAATCTGAATATCAGATATAGGACAATGGTTTATTTCTTCCACCTCAAAAATGCTCAAGAAACAAAAAGATGGAAAGTCATGCATGGGCAGACACAGAAAATTGAAGAGTACCTTTAAAAAAAAAAGACTTAACCTTCTTAATTACCTTACAATACTTACTCTGAATTTATTCCAAGACAGAAGAATGGTAAGGGCTGGCTAGGCAATGGGGGTTAAGTGACTTGCCTAGGATCACACAGGTAGGAAGTATCTATGGCCAAATTTGAACCCAAGACTTTCCAGCTCCAGGCCTGGCTCAAAAGTCACTGAGCTACCCAGCTGTGACCAAGAATAACTTTAAAAAATTTTACTCCTCCCCATTACATGTAAAAGCAATTTCCAACATTAAAAAAAATTATTTTGAGTTTTGAATTCTCTCCCTTCCTGCTCCTCCACTTCATTGAGCTGGTAAGCAATCTGATATAGATTTTGCATGTGTAATCATATAAAGCGTTTTACTATATAAATCCTTTTGTGGAAGGGAATTTGAACAAAAAGAAAATAAAAAAATAAAGGGAAAAAAGTTTGTTTTGGTCTGGATTCAGACTCCCTCAGTTCTTTCTTTGGAAGCAGATGACATTTTTTAAAAAAATCATGAATGCTTTGGAATTGCTTTAGATCATTGCTTGGCTGAGAAAAGTTAAGTTTTTCACATTCGTTAGTCATACAATATTGCTATCACCGAATAACAATGCTCTCTTGGTTCTGCTTACTTCACTCTGCATCAGTCCATACAAGTCTTTCCAGGTTTTTCTGAGCTCCTCCTATTCATCATTTCTTATATCACAATAGTATTCTATTATAATCATATGCTATAAATTACTCAACCATTCCCCAATTGATTGGTATTCCCTCACTTTTTAATTTTTTGCCACCACAAAAAGAGTTAATTTAAATATTCTGGCATATATAGGTAATTTTCATGTTACTATGTAGAATGGTTGAATTAGTTCCCACTTCCCCAATAGTGCATTAGGGTCTTGATTTTTCCACTTCCCTTTCAAGTTTTTTAATTTTCTTTTTCTATCATAATAGTCAATCTGATAGATATGGTGAGGTACTTCAAAGTTGTTTTAATTTGCATTTCTCTAATTAATTGTGGTTTGAAGCAGTTTTTCATAGAACTATAACAGCTTTAATTATTTTATCTGAAAAGTTCTTGTTTATATCCTTTGACCATTTATCAGAAAATGACTTCTATTCTTATACATGTGACTCATTTCTCTATATATTTGAGAAATGAGACCTTTATTAGAGACTTGCAAATTTTCCTCACTGTTGTGATAACTGTGTATTACTTTCTATTCTATTCCTTCCCATTTATCCTTTTCTTTCTCTTTTAATTCTGTTCATCTTCAAAAGTATTTAGCTTCTGAACACATCCCCCCATTTGCCCTCTTTTCTATCAGTTCTCCCTCCCACTTTTCTTATCTCTTTCCCCTCCTACTTTCTTATGGGGTAATATAGATCTTTAACCTGATTTATTATGTATGTTCTTCCCTTTTTGAGCCCATTCCAATGAAAGAAAAGTTCAAGTGCTTCCCTCCATACTTTCCCCATCTTCTCCCACCTGTAATAGCTCTTTCATACTTCTGTTATGTGACATCATTTACCTCATTCTATTTCTTCCTCCTTCTCTGATTACATTCCTCTTTCTCATGCCTTAATTTTATTTTTTTAGATATCATAACATCATTTTCAACTTATACTCTTGACTTCTGTCTACATATATTTCTTCTAACTGCCCTTATAATGATAAATATCTTATGAATTATGAGAATCATCTTCCCATATAAGGATGCAAATAGTTTAAACCTTATTGAATTCTCTTCAATTTCTTTCCTGTTTACCTTTTCATGTTCCTCTTGAGTTTTGTATTTGAGAGTCAAATTTTCCATTCAGCTTTGGTCTTTTCACCAGGAATATTTGAAAGTCCTCTATTTCATTGAATGCCCATTTTTTCCCTCCAAAGAATTATGCTCAGTTTTTCTGGGTAGTTGATTCTTGGTTGAAGTCCTAGTTTCTTTGCCCTCTGGAAGGTACATAGAGAGAAAGGGACCTAGCTGGAAGTCCCAGGAAAGAAAATGTAGAAATTGAGAGAAAGGCTCAAAGTGAAATAGAGACTTTTTCTCATTCCTCTATGGGTCTACAGCATTCAGGTGATTCCTTCTAACTCTGTCAACTTCAAATCAACCCTACCCCTACCCCTACCCCATCCACAGTGATAGAGACCAAAGGCCCAATTAAGAGATACTGGGTAATGTTAGCAAACCTCTCAGCAAGTATATTAGCTATATGACCAAAGGGTAAGTCATTTAACTAACTACCTTTACTCTTGTTTTTATCTGTACAGTTAAAAATAAGAAGTAGATTTTCCACCTTATAAGGTTGTTGTTTGACTTCACCAGCATAATGTTTGTAAAACATTTTGTAAACTTTATAAATGCTTTAATGTCCCATGATTTCTGTTTCTGTCCTAAAATCCTAGATGCATTTTAGGCAGCAGATAAAGTGCTGGTTCAAACTAGCTGTGAGACCTAAGGCAGGAGTCAGTGTTAGCCAAACCAGAAGGAGATATTCTCAAATGATGAAATGCTCACCAACAGATTGTTCGGTAGCCAATAAATTAAATTCTTGGACTCTGTTTGCCCCAATGTCTTCATCTATAAAGTGGTAATAATAATAAGCTCCTACCTCCTAGGGTTTGTGTGAAGTAAAATACCTCCATCCCATGGCATTCCAGAGATGGGACATAGGAGTCACAGAGTCACCTGTTGTGCTTGATGGCCTCCTTAATGTTTCCAAAGAAGGGCAGACAGCATGTCCTTTGAAAGCCATTGGCCAAGGAAAGGAAGGAGGACCTAGAGGTTTTGGAAAGCTGAGACTGGAAGTGGAGTCAGTCTTTTGGCTTCCAGATCTGTCTCTGGGCTGGGGATTTTCTTTGAGCTCTTACCTTATCTTTTGATCTCTGGCAAGAGGCAAACCAACTGTAATGGGGAAGTGGATCTTTACCTAAAGTTGGAAAAGCTTGTATCTTCTCTGTCTTTACTAATAAATGCTTATATATCTAGTAATAAGCCTCTAGACTAATTTCTATTTGTAACAGGTTGTTGTGAGGATCAAATGAGATTATATTTTTAAAGCACTTAGTAGAGTGCCTGGCACAGAGTAGGTACTATATAAATATTAGTTATTAGTATCATCCATTTTGTCAATGTTTAAATAATATATATTTTTCAAAAGTACATTCTTTTAATAAGGTTAAATATATTCCTTGTAATCTTGTTTCCACTAAACACTGGTTAAATTGCACAGTAAGCCTTTCTTTCATAATGCAGATATAAATTTTCAAGCCCTTTGGAATCATAAGTATTACAAATTCTAACTTAGTGGAGTTCAAATTGATGAGGATTTTTATACATTTTTTACCACAAAACTGAGGAATTGTGTCACAAAGTTTTTAGGGCTAACCACTTTATATTGTACCAAAAAAAAACCCTCAAACTTTCTTATTCATAGTAAAAATACAATACCAATCTCATTAACACTGGAGATCCCTCAATTGGCATAAATAGCAACCTCTCCATTCCTCAGTATCCAATTTCATTCATTTCTTGGGGGGTGGGGGGAGAGACCGAGAAAATGAAACAGAGAGAGGGAGAGAAAGAGAAAAGAGAAGGAAAGAGGAAGGAGGGAGAGTGAGAGATAGAGAGGGAAGGAGGAATAGAGGGAGAGGGGGTAAGGGAGGGAGAGAGACAGAGAAAGATACGGAGAGATACAGAGATATTATTTCCTGGTTCCCAATCTTTGGCCAATGGTTTTCTCCAGAGTCATAATATATGTGCTCCATTGGAATTGTTGTTGTTCAGTCATTTTTCAGTAATGTCTGACTCTTCATGACTCCATTTGGGTTTTCTTGGCAAAGATATTGGAGTGTTTTCCCATTTCCTGAGACCAAAAAGTTTGCCAATCATTGATGTATTGCTTTAGAGTTTGATTCCTTCATAACAACTCAAGGAATTTATATAGTTCAAATATTGTAATTTCCATTTTGACAGGGACAAGAAATTGGGAACTCCCAGTGAGGAAATTCTGCCAATGAGGATCATGATTTTCTCTGCACTTTGTAGACTTAGAGAATTTCCTAGACTGTTGAAAATATCAGTGACTTAACCAAGTTTACACCACCAATACATATTAAACATGGGACTTGAACTCATGTTCCTGTTTTACAGAGAAGGAAATCAAGGCTCAGGCTGGAATCACAACTTCCCCAAGGTTGCATAGTAAGTAGAACCTCAAGTCCATTGCTTTTTTATATGATTTATGAATCATTTTAGTTATTTCATTTTAATTGAAAACTATTTAAGATTCCCACCAGTTTCCACAAACAATAGGAAATCTTTTGAAAAGCAATGTGTCATAGTGAATCAAGAGCCAAGGGTACTTGAGTTCAAATCCTGCATCTAACACATACTAGCTGTGTAACCTTGAAAAAGGGACTGAACCTCTTAGTAGTCTAGGCAATTAAGACTATAAGTTATAGCAAGAGCCTCCATCTGCTTGTAGAAAGAGTTTTTTCTATAGGAGTTACCTATGTCAATGAAATCACTTCTGAGACCTCTCCCCTACAGTGTCAATTTTTAAAAAATCTACCAGCCTACAAATGTATTAATTCGATATAGGCTTATTACTCTCACCACAAATGATTCTCCTTCTTTCTTCCTGCCTCATTATTACAGCTCAGTAAAGATGAATGTAGACACAGGCTCTTTAAATGGCTATTTATTACACATGTAAAGCATATACTCAAAGTCCAAAAAAATTGTGGGCCAAATACAGTGAGATTAAACTGAAGAGGAATAAATGTCAAGTCTGGTACTTAGGTTAAAAAACAGCACCAAAGGTATAGGAGGGAAGAGCAGAGATTTGAAGCTCATCTGAGAATTATCTGGATGAACATGAATCAGTTCTTGGTTTAGTTTGAATTAATGATCTCCTAGTAGCTAGTGGTGAAGTAGATAAAGTGCTGGACATGGAGTCAGGAAGACCCAAGTTCAAATCTGGCCTTTGACCCTTCCTAGTTGTGTGATCCTGAGCAAGCCACTTAACCCTATTTCCCTCAGTTTCCTCATCTGTAAAATGAACTGGAGAAGGAATGGCACATAACTCCAGTGTCTTTGCCATGAAAACCCTAAATGAGGTCATGACTAAAATGAATGAACAATGAAAACAAAGTTGCCTTGTTTGTTGAATACTTAAGATTTTCATCATCACTATCACTCTGTAAAGCGGGTACAAGAATTATCCTCATTTTATAGATGAAGATACTGAGGAGCAGGGAAAGTAAGTGATATGCCAGGTTCATATAGTTTATAAGTGTCAGAAGTGGGATTTGAATCCAGGTCTTTCTGGCTTTGAGTACAGCATTGTTCCCTTCATTGGAGTATTGTGTTCAGAACCATGTTTTAGAAGGGATGTTGACAAATGTCTCCAGAGGAGGGCAAAGAGGATGGGAAGAAGTCTCAAAATCATGTTAAAGGAGGATTAGTTGAAGGAATACTTAGTCAAGGTAGAAATAATACAATGGCTATCATCAAATAAAGATTTTTGATGTGGAAGAATTAAGCTTTTTGCTTGTCCCCAGATGGTAAGAGTAAGATATACTGGGAGAGCTGTGTATTTCAGGTGAATATAAGCAGAGCTTCCCCATCAATTCAAATTCTCCAAAATTGTAGTGATCTGCTGGTTCCTCATTCCTGGAAGTGAATCAAGCAGGAAGTTGATACATCCCTTGTTGGGTGGGAAAATTGTAGAGGGGGTTCATGTTTTAGGTCAGGGTTTGACTAGAAGGTCTCTAATGTCCCTGCCAGCTCTGATGAAATAATTTGACATTCAATCAACAAACATTTTTAAAGTGCCCACTATGTGCAACATTGGTGATATAAAGGTGAAAAACTTCGTATTGCTTTGTCCTCAAAGAGCTATGTTAGTAGTATATTACATCCATCAATCACCAAGCATTTATTAATCACCTACTAAGTGACAGGCACTCTGTTTAGCTCTAGGAATTCAAATACAAAGCATTAAGCAACTTATCAAAATGAGTTTACATTCTAAAGGGATAAATTGTGTTTGTCTCATTACTCCCACACAATTCAGAGCTAAAAAATCCTTGGAAAATAAACTAAAAGCTTCTTGTTATGTTTCAGTAGGAGTGTCTTATTTAATTTAGAAGCTGGAAGGGTTCTTAAGAGGTCATCTTACCTGTTACTTGACTTCACAATTTATAGACGTAAAACTTTTCATTGCAATCACTAGTGAAATGTCTGGCTAGTAATATAAACATTACTAGAAATGTGGAAGTTGAGGTTCTCAATGCAGGTTTGTTTGTTCAACCACATTCGAAGTCATTGTCAGCACTGCTATTTATTAAGTATCTATTCTCATATACATTATATGATTTACCTCCAGATTCTATTCAAATCTGTCATTATTAAGTGTAGATCCCTGAATACCAGGACCCACCATCTGTAGATACATTTTTCCACTTTATCCAATTACTGGTTCATCTTATGAATTTTCAGCTTTCTGATTATATATGTTTATGATCCTGTAGACTCCAATCTGCTTGTTGGACAGTATAGCTAATATTCATTATCTTTGAAGGCACAATAAAGAAATAAATCAATTTATTGGGTCCTGAGATTTAGATCCTATATTAGAGAATACCTTCTATTGGTGGAATTGCTAACCAGATTTGGCATACGAATGTAGTGAAATACTAATGTGCCATAAGAAATAATGAAAGGGATGGTTTCAGGAAACCAGGGAGCACTTGTATGAACTGATGCAGAGCAAAATGAACAGAACAGGGATAATTATTTATATAATAACATTGATATTGCAAATACAAAAAACAATTGAAACACTTAAGAACTTTCATTAATAAAGAGACCAACTGTGATTCCAGAGAACAAATAATGAAGCATGCTAGTCAGCTCTGGACTGAGAAGTGATGGTTTCAGGGGACAGGAGACATCTATTTTTGGATGTGGCCAAAGTCAGAATTTGTTTTGTTTGACTATATTAACTATTTGCTCCAAGGGTGGGCTCCTTTTCTTTTTCCTCCTCCTCTTCTTTTCCCTTTTTCTTTCTCTTCTTCCTCTTCCTCCTCCTCTTCTTGTTGTTCTCTCTCTCCCCTCCCCTCCCCTCTCCTCCCCTCCCCTCCCCTCTCCTACCCTCTCTTCCCCTCCCCTTCCCTCCCCTTCCCTCTTCTCTTCTCTTCTCTTCTCTTCTCTTCTCTTCTCTTCTCTTCTCTTCTCTTCTCTTCTCTTCTCTTCTCTTCTCTTCTCTTCTCTTCTCTTCTCTTTTCTCTCTTCTCTTCTCTTCTCTTTTCTCTCTTCTCTTCTCTTTTTTCTCTTCTCTTCTCTCTCTCTCTCTCTCTCTCTCTCTCTCTCTCTCTCTCTCATACTTTATTTTTAAACTTAATTTCGAATTTCTACTCCTCTATTGACAGTTTATGACCTTTGGTGACTTAGTGCATCAGCAGAGATTCACAATCAGTTTTACAAGCATAATTATCTGCTCTTTGGAAATTTTCAAACATTCCCTCATTAAAATAAAAGCACATGGGGCACATACACAGCCTGTCTGTGTAATATCTTTCTTTTGTTGGGATAAACTTACTTGGCTTTTTTTTTTTTAACTAAAATGTGTGAGTTTGGGGTTGTAGGACAGAGAAAGAGATCAAGGATGTGAAAATAAGCCAAGGAATCCTGTAATACTAATTATTCCTTTTCTACTTTAAAATGAACTGAAATCCCAGTAGTATGAAACCCAGCTAACTAAAAGCCGGAGGAAAAATAATTCGAACCTGTTTAGCCCTTGAATGTCTGGAGTTCCCTAACCTGTTGCTGAACCCACTGCATTTTGGGGATTCCGTCACCCCTCCTTTTCCAGTCTTAAAGTAGAGCAGTTGGAGAGGTGAAGAGGAACAGATGATGGACACAGTGTATGGATAGTGTTAGAAGTCCAAGATGAAGTCTGATGAGATCTTGGAGAAAAGCAGAAAGAAAGGGCACATGCCTGTGTATGTGTGGACTTTGGAGATAAGCAGGCACTTGCACCACCACCCCTTTTATTATATCTCAAGGACTGAAGGAGGGAGAACTTAAGTTTTCAAAAGGGCCAAGGCTAGGCAGAAGGATTGTGTCCTGCAAAGCTGTGGCTTGGTCCACGTTAAGAGAGGTTGGCAAATGGGGAGAAAGGGAGGGAGAGCAGGGTCGCTCTGATCCTTAGATTAGGGAGAAGCAAATACATTCAGAGGGCAGAGATGACTGTCAGTTCCCCCAGAAGTCCCCAGTGTCTCGGAAGCCGGCAAAGGGTGAAGGGTGCGACTAATATAGTGAGATTTTTGTGATGCGACTTGGAAAAAAAAACTCCAACTCTAAACCACCCACTTGTGTTTTTATCTGAAGATGCTCCCCTGTTGGGGGCTGAGGGTCCCTAAAAGCCCATGCTCTAGTTTTCTCACTCCTACCCCCTTCTCAAATACCCCACTTTGTGGTTTGACTTCGAGTTCCCCCCCAAGTTTCAAAGACCGACACGTGATTTCCATGAAGCTGGGGTGGGCGGGGTGGGGGGGGAGACTAAAAACCTGTTGGAGGGGTGTTGGGCGGGACCCTTGGGCGGAACCCTCCCCTCCCCGTGGGCCGTAGGAATGGGGAATCTTCGCGGGGCTAGGGACGAAACAGGGGAGGGTAAGGAAGTAAATTAGAACCTGGATGGGGCGGAGAGGTGTGGGCTCCTAAGGGATCGGCACCCAGGATCAGAATTTGGGGAAGGGGTTGCGATCGAGAGGGAAACGGGAGCAGGAACTGAGCAGGTGGGTGGGGAGAGAGAAAGAGAAAAAGAAAAACCTCCCGCGGAAGGAAGAGAGAGAGTAAAGTGAGAGTGACATTAGGTAGCAGGAGGGGGAGGGGGAAGGTGTGCCTTCAGCCTGGCCTGGGAAGGGAGCCTGAGAGATCACCCGTGGAGGGCCAGGTGCGCTGGCGCGAGGGATGCCAGGGGCCGGAGAGTCTCCGTAGGCAGGCAAGGGGCGCGGCGGCACCGGCTGGCTGCTCCTCCCCTGGAGGCTGCGCTGCGCTGCCCTGCCGGGGGGCGGGTCGGGGGCAGTGGAGCTCCCGGCATGTCGCAAGGGCTCCCAGCCACCGGCAGCGTCCTGCAGAGAAGCGTCTCTGCCCGCGGGAACCAGCAACAGCCGCAGGTAGCAAGGGGAGATGGAGTTGGTGGGGTTCGGACAACTGGGCAGGTTGGAGAGAGAGGGAAAAAGCGTGGAGACCAAAAATGTCCGCGGCCGCGGCAGCTCCCGCTACTGCCCTGCTGACTGAGGGACTGTGGCAGAGTTCCGGGGACAGAGTTCTTCTGGCTTGGGGTGGCAAGCAGGAGGTGACGGGTAGGGGACGCAGCAATGGCTGTGCTGGAGCATAGCAAAGTTCTGGTAACTCCCAGGATAAGAGACGAGACCCACTGATTATCTCTGCCTCCTAAGCTGCCCCTTTACCTTCGGGGCACAGGCACCGGAGCCCCAAGGTCTGGCTGGAGGAGATTTGCCCTTGTCCTGCCTTCGCACGTGGGAACTCAGCTCGGGATGGCGCTCTGCGGACAGTCGTCAGGGCCCTCCCTTTCCCAGGGCTCGATGGGTCTCTGACTTCCATCTCCACTCACAGCTTTGGCTCCTTTCTTAGGGCACTTTTGGGACTTGTAGGGGAGGAATCGGGTGCTAGGGAGAGGGGCACCGCCCCCATCCTTCCTTCTTCCTCTCCTACCCTGCCTTCAGAGAGCCCCTGCTCTTAAGGAGAAGAGATGGGTGGGTAGAAGCACTCAGCTGGATGGAAGCACTCAGCAGAATGGAGAATGTTAGAGCTGCAAGCAATCTTAGAAATAATTTAGGATGCATGATACCCCTCAGTTCGTGTAAGGATACGTGTTGTGACTTGTCAGTACAATTCCTGGAAGGATCTGGTGGCCCTTTACATAGCTCAGTACTCCTTCATATCCACCAGACCAACTCCAGAAGCAGGCTTACATGAAGTACCCTGGCCAAGTCACTTAACCTCTGTCTCATTTTCTTCATTGGCAAAATAGAGGTTATAATAGCACTTACCTGTACTTTTGTTGTGAGGAGCAAATAATATTTGTAAAGTATTTTGCAAACCTTAAATTGCCTTACAAATGCTAGCTACTGTTGCTATTGTTAGTATTAGCTAATTTTCTAGCTCTTTTCTCTGTGGTCCAGGCAAGTCTCCATTCCTTTCACCTCTCCCTCTCTGTTTCTGTCTGTCTGTCTGTCTGTCTGTCTCTCCCTTCCCCTCTCCCTTCCCCTCTCCCTCTTTCTCTTCAAGTGGAGTATACTGACCTATAGGACTGGAGCACTTATGTCCTTTTGTCTGGTCTCATTCATGGGACATGTACAGTGACACAGGGATGAAGTTGTACAATATTTACAAAGATAAGTAAACACCAAGTAATTTGAGGAGGGAAGTACTAACAACTATGAGGATTTGGGGTGGCTTCCTGTACTGTCAAGCCTTAGTCAAGCCTTGACCTCTAGAGATCTGAGCTCAAATTCAGCCTCTAAACAGTCACAGAGAGGAAAAATGCCTTGTTCAAGGTGACACTGGTTAATATAGCCATCATGACTTGAGTCAAGTCCACTGCTCACTTTCAACTCTGCTATACCTGAGCTCTATAAGGAAATAGCATAATAGAGATGGAACTGGAAGGGACCTCTGGTTCAATCCCCTCATTTTACAGATAAAAAAATTGAGACCCATTAAGTAACTTAATTTAATTAAGTAAAGTCCAGGTGGGGTGAGGAATATGACTGAGTGGTTAAGTGACTTGTCCATGGCCACATGGTCAGAGTTAAGACTTGAACCCTGACTCAGGAAATCTGGGAGTCAACACTTGGTTATCTGCAGCAACTTGGGGAGAACATCTCTTAGTCTTTCTTCAGCCCTTTGTTAGTACAGAGTTATTTTCCTATAGGTGTCTGTGCATGTGTTGAGGAAGTTTGGAGTGAATAGAGTGCTAAGCAAGAAGTCAGTAAATCCTGGGTTTAAATTCTACTTCTGATACTTGGCCCTTTGAGATCCAAAGCAAGACATTTCAGCTCTGTTTGCACTAGAAAACTCCTACCAATTACCTACTAAGTCTTTGATCTTTATTGGCATTGCAAATTCCCATGCTCAAAACTCAGAAGGCTGGCAAAATCAGAGTATCAGAGTCTTCTGGTATTCTGTGTGTGTGTGTGTGTGTGTGTGTGTGTGAGAGAGAGAGAGAGAGAGAGAGAGAGAGAGACAGAGAGAGAGAGAGACAAAGAGAGACAGAGAGAGACAGAGACAGAGAGAGAGACATGCAGAGACAGAGAGACAGAAATTTCATGTATCCTTATTTCCCTGTTAGATGGTAATTTTTTCAAGGGTAGACCATAACTTCTCTTTCTTCAGTATCTTCTCATGAGGCACAGCCAGCACAGCAAATGCCCAGGCATTATTTTACTAGGTTCTGATTTTGACCCAAGATTGTGAGATCTCTGTTTCAACTTGACTATTCAACATTTCACATTTATAGACCTAAAGTATTTGTTCTGTGATAAACTTTAAAGAATTTGACTGACTTATACTATTGGATACCACCATAGAGTTTCAAGATGTACCTGAAATTCACTTTGTCGTTTAGTTAGCCATCTTGTAATGAAAGAGCAGACTATTGAAATTTCCAAACACTCATATCTTTGACAAAAATAATCACAGATTTTTGGTGGAGTTTAAGGGAATTTGGCATGGCAGTAAAGTCTACAGGGAAGTACTCAGTGAACAGAATGACTAATAAAGCCTGGGTTTGAGTATTTCATTTTCAAAAGCATTTGTATTATTTGTGTGTGATGTTATATTAGATTCTATCCCCAAATAAGTTATTTATTATAAAGTCTTTACTTTCTGAGAGTTTAAAACCTAATTCAGACACCACCACCAATGCTGTTCTATGTACATATCAATTTAATACAATAAGCATTTATTAATCAACATAGTATATGAAAGATTCTTTGCTATACACTGGAAATACAGAGACAAAATAAAAAACATCTCCTGTTCTCAAGGAGTTTACATTCTGCCTTTTTTTTTTTGAAAGGGAGAATTGAAGTTGTACAAATATTTACAAAGATAAGTTAGCACTAACTAATTTGAAGAGGAAGGAAGTTCTAATAACTATGGGGATCATGGATGGCTTCCTACAGTAGTTTGTATCTCAGTTGAGCCTTGAAGGAAGCTAAAGATTTTAATATTGAAGAAACCAGGAAGCAAAATGGAAGAATGTCTTGTGCAAGGTAACTAGGTGGCAGGTATCACTAGATCCCAGAGTATGTGGATGAGAATAAGGTACAAGAGAGGAAGGGACATGGTTATGAAGGGTTTTGAAAGCCAAATAGAAGATTTTATATTTGATCCTAGAGGTAATAGGGAACCACTGGAGTTTATTGAATTGGGATGGGAGAGAGTGGTGAGTTACCCTGGTCAGATCTGTTTTTTCTTTCTCCTTCCTCCTTTCCTTTCCTTTCCTTTCCTTTCCTTTCCTTTCCTTTCCTTTCCTTTCCTTTCCTTTCCTTTCCTTTCCTTTCCTTTCCTTTCCTTTCCTTTCCTTTCCTTTCCTTTCCTTTCCTTTCCTTTCCTTTCCTTTCCTTTCCTTTCCTTTCCTTTCCTTTCCTTTCCTTTCCTTTCCTTTCCTTTCCTTTCCTTTCCTTTCCTTTCCTTTCCCTCCCTCTCTCTCTCTCTCTCTCTCTCTCTCTCTCTCTCTCTCTCTCTCTCTCTCTCTCTCTCTTTCTTTCTTTCTTTCTCTTTCTTTCTTTTCTCTCTCTTTCTTCTCTCTCTCTCTCTCTCTCTCTCTCTCTCTCTCTCTCTCTCTCTCTCTCTCTCTCTCTCTCTCTCTCTCTCTCAAAACATTTTTTAAAAGATGTAGAGATGTCATAATACAGCTGATAAACTAGTTGGACTCAAACAGTAGTCATTAAGGCATAATGTCACCCTTGGAGAATTTCATGGAGTCCCCCATGGGTTGCTGGTTGTTCCTGTGCTGTTAAGAATTTTTACCAATGTCTTTCTTGGATAAAGACATAGATAGTATGTTTTTCAAAGTTTCAGATGACACAAAGCTGGGAGAGTTAGTTACCTGCTGGATGATGGTCAGGTTCCCAAAGTATCTTGAGAGACCAGAGCATAGGCTGGATCTAAAACTGAAATCCAGTAGAGAAAAACATATTCTTTTTTTTTTTTTTTTTAAATATATTTTATTTGGTCATTTCCAAGCATTATTCGTTAAAGACATAGATCATTTTCTTTTCCTCCCCCCCCCCCAACCCCCCATAGCCGACGCGTAAGTCCACTGGGCATTAGATGTTTTCTTGATTTGAACCCATTGCTTTGTTGATAGTATTTGCATTAGAGTGTTCATTTAGAGTCTATCCTCTGTCATGTCCCCTCAATCTTTGTATTCAGGCAGTTGCTTTTTCTCGGTGTTTCCACTCCCATAGTTTATCCTTTGCTTATGAATGGTGTTTTTTTCTCCTGGGTCCCTGCAAGTTGTTCAGGGACATTACACCACCACTAATGGAGAAGTCCATTACGTTCGATGATACCACAGTGTGTTTGTCTCTGTGTACAATGTTCTCCTGGTTCTGCTCCTCTCGCTCTGCATCACTTCCTGGAGGTTGTTCCAGTCTCCATGGAACTTCTCCACTTTATTATTCCTTTTAGCGCAATAGTACTCCATCACCAACATATACCACACTTTGTTCAGCCATTCCCCAATTGATGGGCATCCCCTCATTTTCCAGTTTTGGGCCACCACAAAGAGCGCAGCTATGAATATTTTTGTACAAGTCTTTGTGTCCATTATCTCTTTGGGGTAGAAAAACATATTCTTATATATGAGTTCAAAAAAATATTTTCACTAGGGAAGTCATAGTTAGTGGATTATCTGAAAAAGATCTGTGTGTTTTAGTGGACCTCAAGCTCAGTATGAGTCAGTTGTAGTGACAGCCAAAAAAATCCTGAATTGATCTTGGATTGTATTGAGTTTTAGCTTCCAGGAATAATGAAGTAACAATCTCACTATACCCTGACTTGGTCAGATCAGATTTTTATTTATTTATAACCCTTAACCTTCTGTTTTAGACTCAATACTGTGTATTGGTTCAAGGCAGAAGATTGGTAAGGGTTAGGCATTGGGGGCCAAGTGACTTGGAGCAGATTTGAACCTAGGACCTCCTATCTCCAGCCCTGACTCTCTATCCACTGAGCCACCCTAGCTGCCCACAAAGTGCTCAGTCTTGCCCACTGTAGTTTAGGAAGGATATTGACAAACTGAAGAGTGTCCAGAGGCAGGCAACCATAATTGCAAAGGGCTTTGAGTGCATGCCATATGCTAATGGCTTGAAGGGAAAAGAAATGTTCAACCTAGAGAAGAATAACTGAAGAGGAACACAATAGTTGGACTGTCATGGGGAAGAGGGACTAGATATGTTCCTCCAGAGTGCAGAACCAGGAATAATGAGTGCAAGTGGCAAGAAGGCAGAAAAAAATCCCTAAAATTTGGAGCTATCCACGAGTGGAATGATGTACCTTTGGAGAGAGTGGATCTACTTCTCAACAGTAGTCTTTAAGCAGAGATTAAATGACCACTTTAAGGGTGTAGGTTAGACGTGTAGGTAGACGGCCACTGAGATCCTATCCATTTCTACAGTTCTGTAAAGACTGTAATAAATTTTAATTTTCATTTTAGTGTTGCATGGATGAGCCCCTTTTCAGATATATTGTTGTCACATTTCATTTTCATAATTCAGATTATTATTTCTAAATGTGTTTCTATTATTTATATTGTTTCTGTAGTTATTATTTCTAGACTACTTGTTCCTAAAGTTTCCATTATTTCTGAGCACCTGATTTCAGCTTCTACAGTTTAATATTAAGTGATCCCTTTTCTGCATAAATAATACATTGGTATCTAATTTGTAGATTCTTGCAAAGGAGTCATGACCACCCCATAATTTGCATTTCCTTTTTCAGTTTTTTTCCTTAATACTTTTATTTCTTTCTTTAATGCCTCCACCAAGTCACTTTAATCTTCATCTCCCTTTTCATAGCCATTATATATATATATATATATGGGTGTGTGTGTGTGTGTGTGTGTGTGTATATGTGTGTGTGTGTGTATATATATATATATAGCCACTCTCCTTAATTCTTCAAGGTTCATACTAGTCCAACTAAGATAGCTGGTTTAAAAATAGTCCTTGACCACTCTGCAACAATTTTTTACAAATTGCCTTCTTATCTGTCTGACATCCCTTTCTCTGATCAGATCCAGATCTATATATCTACCTCCCAGCTTGATAGGTCTGTCCATGAACTAGGAAGGTTTTTTCACCTATCTCTTGTCTGAGATCTTTAAATTTTGCCTAAGAACCAAGTCTGTCAGAACATGCTCTTGTGGCTCTTAGTACTGCCTCCCTAGTTGTACATAGTTTCATGTAATCATTTTCATTATTCACATTCCATCATGAGTCTTGCCAGGGCAATTAACTACTCCCCTTCCCTGAGCCTGATTGGCAAGAGAGATTATTTTATTTTTCTCCCTTTCTGTTAAAAATGCCTGTAATAAATTTTAAAAGCCAATCCAGGTGGGGTCATGTTTGACAAATAGTCTCTGGCTTTTTGATAACCACCATAGGCTCATCCTCAAAAGAAGGGTATGCTGCTTATATTTCTCAATATCTTGAGAGGTGAATGGTGTTTGATGTCTTACAGAAACTAACTCTTCTTTATGATTAAAGATGGGTACTTCTCTTAAGAGGAATAGAATTGTAGCTAGATTTTTTCATGTTTCTTTCTCTTGGTTTCCTGTTTGAGTTGCCATAAAGTAGGTGAAAGGAGGAGAAGGAGTAGGAAGAGAAAGAGAGATGGGTTGGGTAGAGTGAGAGGTAATTTTGGTAAGTTGAGAGATAATTTGGGCTAGTTGAGAGATGTTTTTTTCAAGGTATTCTATCTGAGTCTCAATTAAGCTATCTTTCCATTGTTTTTTCTTGTTGGAGAGAAATAGATAAACTATTTGGTAAATTTGTAAGGATCCTATCAGAATGAATAATCCCAGAAATGGTAATAACTGGAGACAACCTAAAATTGTGAGCTGTGCCAGCTCCATAAAGCTCTCCAAGAGTGGAAGTTTGAGATAGGCTGGAAACTGCTCCTTCAGAATGTGTGCCATGATCTCCAGCACCATACTGAATTGCCTATGTAGTCTTAAAATTCTAGAGGGAAATAATCATTACAGAAGATTAAAAGATTAATCCAACTTCTACCTGGCTCACCAGAAATGAAGGGGTTAAAATTAGAAGCTTGATAAAGATAGGAGAGCAGTTTAACAAATTTTTGTTTTAATTGAGAAAAGATAGTAAAGACAGAAAGATAGGAAAGGGAGAGATATTTAGCTATCTACCCTAGTTCTACCTAAAAACTACCTAAATCTTCTTATATAACCTATAAACTACTTAAAAACTGTCATTTGAGAGAGTCTCACTAATAACTCTTCAGCGTAACTGACCAGGCTGAAACATACACACACACGCACACATATATAATATACACTATATATCTAACTAACTTAATAAACAATGTACAGTTACCAACACACACATTCTCCTTCAATCAGATTCTACAGCAACCAACTGTCACCAGCAACTGCCAGAATCACCCTGCCCTCAGAAAACCTTAGAGCAAAAGGCCCCTTCTCACACTTCATGCTTGCCTTTATATCTCACTGTCCAACTATCATTTTTACCTCATTTCCTTTAACTATGGGCTGGTCTCCATGGTAACAGAACCTCTTATCTTTGGGCCTGGCTCTCTGTCTACTGTTCCAGCCAACTCTTTCTCCAGTTAAATTAGAGCAAGGGATTAAGAATTCCCTTTTACAAGACTTATGAGCAGGGGGTCAACTAAGTGGCTCAGTGGATTAACAGCCAGGCCCAGAGATGGGAGGTCTTGGATTTAAATCTTCCTTCAGTCACTTCTTAGGTGTATGACTTTAGGAAAGTCACTTAATCCCCATTGCCTATCCCTTATTAATCTTCTGCCTTAGAGAGAAGGTAAGGGGGGGAAAAGACTTATGAGCAGGGGAGTGACAACAAAAGAATTCAATAAGAAGTATTTACATTTACTGCTAATAAAGGTGATGGATGGTTAGGGTGCTTGGAAGGGAACAAATGGATAACAGCTTATGGGAAGGACAGACTGGAGGGTATCATTACTGTTCTTGCCATTTCTTCCTTTCTTGTCATTCACCCACTCTTTTTCCTCCCTAGAGCCCTGAGGATGATGACCGGAAAGTCCGAAGGAGAGAAAAAAATAGAGTTGCTGCTCAAAGGAGTCGGAAAAAGCAGACCCAAAAGGCTGATAAACTTCATGAGGTGAGTGTCATTATGGGCAGTGAATACTCATCATTTGGCCCTTAATACTTATCAGCTTTGTAAAGCTTTGTAAATAGGAGTTATTATTGTTCCTATTATTATTATCAAGGACATATCTCTGTCAATAATTACAGACATTGAATACTCACTGTGTGCAAAGCCACATAGTCACTGGTTATGCACCAAGTGTACTATAGCTAATATTTTTTCAAGGTAAATGTCTATTGAATACTCGGTCATTTTTATTCATCAAATTAAAGAAACTCAACTTTAATCTTATATTTTAAAAACTAAACTGTTAAACTTTACTTTAAAAATGAAAACTTAAATAATGAAACAGAAAATTCCATTTTTTTTATTTTGTTTTAGAGTCATTAGGGTATGCCTGGGCACACTCAGCACACCCTGTACTCATATCTATCTATGCATGCCATCACTCTCTCCACTGAACAGAATTTCTTCTTCTCTTCATTCAACCAAAAGTCATTTAAGCAGCTGCTATGTACCTTATGAAAGGAGCATGGCGTAATGGGTAGAAGGCTGGCTTTGGAATCAGGAAGCCTTGGGTTCAAGTCCTGTCTCAGACACATATTACCTTTAAGACTTGGGCAAGTCAGTGCCCAATGGGGAATTGTCTCATTAATGTTTTTCCATACCATTGCAATTACAGGTCTGAATTATAATAGCAAAAGTATTCTATTCATTGTGCCAGATTCAGGAAGAGATACATGGAGGTAAATAAGGCATATTTTTTCTATTACTCAAGGAGTTTATAGCTCAGTGAAGGAGATAAGGCCTGTTTGATTAACGTAATACAAATGAAATCAAATTAAGGAGAAATTACTCACAACTGAGGGGTTCAAGTATAAAAATTAAGTTATCTCTCTAGTAATTACTATAATAATTAAATTAGTCTCTAGTAATAAAAATATTATATTTTATGAGGTTTATTAAGGATTATTAGAATCAAGGATACAAAATAATAACCACATTTGTGCCCAGGGCTGATTAGCCCATTCAAAGCTTACTTACTACATCATTGCAACGGCCGAGCAGAGAGAGCGAGAGCATAGAAGAGAGAGAGGTAGGCTTTACTACCAGTTTAAATACTAATTGTGATCTCGCCCAGGTGGAGACTCAGGTGAGATTATAGGGAATTCTGGGAAATACCAAGGATTTCTGGGGATTGAAGTCTAGAGTTCAAAATCTCCATTTTAAACAAGGAAGGCTTCATCCTATGGAAATGACAGAGAAAGGAAGAAAGGAAGAAAGAAAGAAAGAAAGAGAGAGAGAGAGAGAGAGGAAGGAAGGAAGAAAAAAGTTTCACATATAAGGAAGGAATGGTGCTAGCAAAGGTTGGGAAGGTGGGAACATGGGATTATAGTTATAAAACTAGAAGGGACTTCAAATGTCATTTGATTTAGCTCCCCCCCTTTTTTTTAATCACATGAAGGGACGGACCAGCTCACCATGGCAGTATTTATCACATGTGGAATTGGAACCCAATTCCCAAACTCCAGTGCTCCATTTTCTGGTCTGCATTGGGGAATGATGACTGCCCCTACTTTGGAGTACAGAATAAGCGAACTTAGAATTGTGTAAGATATGATAGGAAATGTAGGTTGGAATAAGATCACAGAGGGTCTTTAATTCCAGACTAAGGCATTCACCTAAGAATATTCTGGGCTGGATCCATAGTGTTTCTGGCCCAGAAACTGTGTTCTGTCTGTTTTCCTGACCAAATCACTTACTCTGACAGTGCCACAGGCAGTTCTATAAGATGATGAACTGCAGAAAAAGTTATAGATCTTCATTAACAAGAGGGAATTTTCTTACCAACAATTCCCCAAAGCAATGAAATCACCACAAGGGAGAAGAACATGATAATTTCCCTTTAAGACATCAACCTCAAAGGTTAGAGGACTACTGTAAACACCTTGATCTTCCCCTAGAATAGCCTCTAACTGATTTCTGAGTTTTCAAATGTATCAAGAGCATTCTTGGGCTCTCGTCCTTCCCTCATCTCCATAGTTGTGTTTATAGGTCAGAAAATGTTTTAATAGGATTTCACATGCACACACAATGGCTACTAGAATTAGGGTTCTGATGTGGGGAGGAAGAAAGGATGATAATAACATTGGATGTGTTTGTGAAGGGAGGGAAATCTAAGCCCAGCTCCTCAGTTCACCAGCTCTGATTCAATCCATTCACTTTTTTTCCTCATCATCTATGGATTCAAGTATAGAAATTTATGCACGTAAGAATTTATGAGCTCAAGAGGGCAATTAGGTGGCTCAGTGGATAGAGGACCAAGCCTAAAGATGGGAGGTCCTGGGTTCAAATGTGGCCTCAGATATTTACTATCTATATGACCCTGGCCAAGTCACTTAACCTCCATTGCCTAGCCCTTACTGCTTTTCTACCTTGGAACTGATACATAGTGTTGATTCTAAGAGAGAAGGTAAGATTTAAAAAAAAAGAATTTGTGAACTCAGCTCTTTGACCTAGAGACTAGGCAATGTCTAAAAAAGTCAGTGAACTTAAGTGACTTGGCCAGTGACAGTGATATTATCTATCAGTGGCAGGACTTGAAGCTAGATCTTCCTTATTCCAAAACGATCACTCTATACCATGCTGCCTATCATTAGTAATTTTATGATTATTCTAGTCACGTACCTGCATAAATCCTAAGATGTTTGTCCTTGTCTTGAGTGCTTCCAGTTAAGAGTCTGCAATCTCTTTAGACTCTTTATCAGGTAATCCTTTGTTCCTCTTAAATATCAGTTATAGAGGCAGCTATGTGTCTTAGTGAATAGAGCACCAAGCTTGGAGTCAGAAAAACCTGAATACAAATTTGGCCTCAGATACTTACTAGCTCTGTGACCTTGGGCAAGTCACTTAACCTCTGTCTGCCTCAGTTTCCTCATCTTTAAAATGGGAATAATAAAAATAGCACCAGTCTTCCAGGTAGGGCTCAAATAAGATCATTTTAAAATGCCTGGCACATAGTAAGCACTATAAATGTGTTAGCTATTAGTATTATTATTATTATCACCTAATCCAATGGTCTTTCCCCAGTTCTTATTCTCCTTGACCTCTCTGAAACATTTTCCCAGGATAATTAGCAATAGAGAGATGGAGAGATGCTCCTCTTTTGTTTTGCTTCTGAGATCTCTGCCAGGAATGGCCTTTGAAGTGGAAAGGGTAGAACAAAAATTACTATTAGAGAGCTGATACTCAAGCTAACTTATCTATAGTCAGAGAGCACCTACTTGTTTATGGGGAGCCCAAATCATCAGATTCTGATGGACTAAATTCTACCAAAAGAATCAGCAAACTCAATAGCTGAGCTATGAAAGATTGCCCAGAATAAGAGATACCACAGAACCAAAGATCTAGAGCTGAAAGGACTTTAGGAGGACATCTGGTCCAACCCCTGCATTTTACAGATGAGGAAATGGAAGCCCAAGAAAGTTAATTGACATATCCAGGATTATACAAATAGATTTGGGACTGCATTTTAACCCAAATCCTCTAACTCCAGAATAGTGTTCTCTCTCCTATATAACAGGATTGAAGAAAAGCAAGTATTCTAGTTTAGACAAACAAAAAAAAAAGAATAGAGTGGAGGCTACAAACAACAATCCAGTGAGTGAACTTTGATTCCTAGCAAAATTTTAGAATGTTGTTATTAAAAGGATATTTAATGGATATCTAGAAACAGAAGCAGTAATAGCAAAAAGCCCAATGTGCCTTCTTTGAAAATAGATTCCATTTTTGGCACAATTAGACTTAGCAAATCAGGGAAATGTAAATTTGGTTCACCTAGAGTTTAGCCAAGTATTTGACAAAATCTCTCCTGGTATTCTGGTGGACAAGTTAGAAAGAGATGATTGAGACAATAGTATAGTTGGGGAGACACTGAATTGACAGAATGTATGGAATGGAAGAATAATAATCGCTAATGTTTCAGTGGCAGCTTGGAAGTTATTTCTGGTTCTATTCTCTTTAACATTCTTAACAACAGTGAGAGGTGGTACTGTGTAGGGAATGGAAAGCTGGTCTTGAGTCTAGGGTGATAAGGGTTCAAGTCTTGTCTCTGCCACATTGTCTGTACGACTCTGGATAAGTCATTTAATCTCTTAGTGGTCTATGCCAGTGGTATAAGATAAGTGAACCAGGTGCATGCCACCCCACAACAAAACAAAAACAAAGAAGTGCATTAAAATGTAATTGGGAAGCATCTAACAATATAAAGATAGAATAGAACATAGATAATGTTACTATGTGGCTTTCTAAGCCAATATGTGAGCCATGGGGATTCTTTTATATAGTTTAAAGATTCTCAGTTTATATTTTAAATTTGACACCATTGGCATAGGCAATTTTCTAAGTTTCTGTGAAGGTGCCAAACTGCCCTTGTAAAGGGAGTTTCCTCACTTGGGAGTTTTCTGATGAAATTAAATTTATGAGAGATAAATGTAAACTCCAACATTTTTGTTTAAAAAAAAAATTAACTTCCTAAGTCACAAAATGGGGGAAGTATAGTTAGAGATCAGTTTGAAAAATCTCTTGAGCTTTTAATGGACTGCAGGGGCTTCTGATCCTATCCATTTTCAGTCCTCTTCCCTTAAAACTCTTAAGACCCGTTTTATTTGGCCCTTCCTTACACAATTCTCTTTGAACTTAGTGGTATTTGAGCTTTTCTCTTATCCTTCATATTAGGTCATATGCTTTTTGAGGACAGAATCTGCTTATTCTCTTATTAGAAATTTTCCCCACAATTGTGGGACATGGTGGATAAAATGCTGGATTGAGAGTCATGTAGGTTCAAATCTTGTCCATGACGTGTACTCAGTATGTGACTGTACATGCTCTTCAGAACGTCAATGTCTTCTTTAAAACAGTGATGATAACCTGTACCTCCCTGTTATGATTAATAATTGAGCTAATGTTTGTAAAAGGCCAAATCACAATATAAATAGCACTTATTTGGATATTTGAATCCTTATCACTTGGCCCAAAATCTTACATAGTGGGTACTTAGTAAGTGTTTACAGAATTTAATTTAAAAAATACCTTTGGATCCACTCAACCTTATGGGATAGTTTTTAGAAAATGTTATCTCAGAACAGTTGTCAAAACTATTTCTAGAAAGGATCTGTTGGAATTGCCATCATAAGAATTCTTTATTTCATAATCATTGTGGGAGAAAAGTAGGGGATATCTTAGTGTCCCTTCTCACACTCAGTGGTCTCTTGATTATTTCTTTGCCCTGATCTATAGTAAATGTCTCGAGAATTTACTATGACTGTTTCAAACCAAAAGAATATACAGTTTCACCAAGTCCATAAAATAATTCAACAAGAGCGGCCTGAAGAGTAGTCTTGGAGGTGATATAATTTTAAAGACTCTAGGATAGGTGCTGCCCTCTGCCCTCAAACTGCCTTTCTCAAGCACACACACCTGCTAAATGATGCCTGAAATTCCTTTAACCTAGATAGAAAGCCTTCTTCATTCCACAGTGGTGGAGGTGGGGAAAGAGGCAGAAAAGGGCAATGGGGACAACCCAAGGAAAACTTCACACTCATGCCTGGGACTGGGTCTTTTTTTTCCTCTTTTTTTTTGAAGCATAAAATCTACCATGACCTTCTGTGGGGCAGAAACTCCCAGAGCAGAGATTTCAGGGTTTCTCCAGAGTTATGGTAGGGGAAGCTTTTTCCTAACCCTTGGATAGTTCTATAAATTTCCAGAGAAGGATTTTGTGAAGCCCCTTGCTTTCTTCTTCACTTCTGTCCCTATTACCTTTGACAAACAGAGTTCTCAGTTTCACATTATTGAAATGGTACAGTTAATAGGAATAATAAGCAAATCTGACTTTCTGGAAAGAAGAAAAAGTCTCTGTGGAAAATGGTATTCTAGTTCAAAGGACCATTTCCTACCTCTACACACAACACAGGGCTTTCAGAGTTATAAACCATTCAAACAGCCATTGGACCCTCCCCTGAGGTCTTCTTTCAGTATAAGCCAGCTAGATATATTTCAACCAAGAAACATGAAAAGATGCTGAAAATCTGGAATGAACATACTCATGGGTGTGTAACAATAAGAAGAGATTGTCTAGGGTCAAACTGGGAAAAAAAGTAATTCTTATCCCCATTTTGCAGATTAGGAAACTGAGACATGTACTAGCTGTGTGATCCAGGGAAGCTAAATGGCTTGCCCTGGATCACACAGCTAGTACATTGAACTCAGTTGTTTCTAGGTTCAGCACTCTGTTCACTGATCCATTTTATAAATATTACCTCATTTGATCCCTACAACAACCCTGTGAGGTAGGCACCATTTATTATCCTCACCATATAGTTGAGGCAGGCAGATATTAAATGGCTTGTCTAGAGGCACCCAGCTAGTAAGTGTCTGAGATTGGTTTTTCTTAATCCTGGCCCAATGCTCTATCCACTGCACCACCTACCCACCTTAATTCTTGCTTTATCTTGTTCATAACTTTTAGTTTAGTTGGATTTGATCACTGGATGAGTCAGGTACTTAAACTTCTTTGTAAAGCAGGTAGAAGCCAGTATTCCACAGTTTCTATCAGAAACTTCCTCCATATGGACGTTGAATGATTGATTTGTTTCAATTCAGCCCTTTCCACTGAAGTGTGATTTGCCTTAGTTTCTGTCCTGTGGAGATGGAAGAATGGAGGACACTAACTATTCACTATTGAATGCCTTTGGAGAGCACAGTCCTCAGGAAGCAAAAATCATGAGTTCCCATCCTTATAGGGGAAGCATAGTGAGGTGGAAAAAATGGGCTTGAAGTTACTTTCTTTGCCTATAAAATGAGAAAGTCAATAGAATTACCTTAAAAGCTTGTGAGATGTCTCAAGAGAGAGAATATTTTTTGTTAAGAGTTTTCCCCCAAACACATACCTTAGAGTGATATGTAAAAATATTACCTATTGTTATTAATTTGGCCCAACAGTCTCCTTCAAATGATTGCTACTGGTCAAAAAAGGGTTAAAATGGCTCAGGGAAAATCCATTCTACTTCTAGATAAACAACCCCCTTCAAAATATTTATGTTTGCCTCACTGACAGTATATTTAGCAGCAACTTGGGATGGTGCAAAGTACAGTCGAACATGGGGTTCATGACACTCCTAGGTATGAGGAACTATATTGAAAGTATGTAATAAACAAAAATGCAACAGAACATAGATAATGTTAGTATGTGGTTTTCTAAGTCAATATGCAGCTGGCAGAGATCCTTATGTATGGTTTAGTGGCCCGTATTTGTATTTGAGTTTGACTCCACTGGTGTCATATATGGTGTCACTGGCCTTGGAGTCAAAAAGACCTAAATTCAAAAAAGGACTCAAATTGAAGGTCAAGGTGGCTTCACAAATCCCCTTTAATTTTAAATCTAGGGTCTTCTCAGGAGTATCACCAATCTCCCCTCTTCCCCTCTCTATCTTATCAGCAATAGCTCACCCCTAGTTTCTTCCTGGGTAAACTGAACATAGGACCAGTACCATGGTTCTGTTGGTTCTGCTGAGTGCCGGCTTCATTAAGAAATGAACATGAAAGGAAAAATGAAGATTTCAGTGGTCTATTTTGGAAGTAACTCTCTTATGATAGCAGTTTTTCTGATACAGAAATGTGATGAAGGATAATTTCAGTGATTCAGTGTAATAGAGGTGTTCATATGAAAAACCACTTGAGTCCTTGAAAATTATCCTAGAGAAAGTAAGAGGCAGCAGGTTAGTTCAGAGAATGAGTTGGCTTCAAAGCTGGGGCTATACTAACACTTGGAAAGAAATTTTAGGGTCTCAAGAAGCAGCATCTAGAGATTTTCTTATTAAACAAACAGAGGAGGTCACCGATGAGATCATAGATTAGGGCTAAAACTGCACCTCCCTCTCCATAATACCTTTGTAATGGGAGGGGGAAGAGGTAGACACTACTATTGGGAAAATCAGGAAAAACATCTGTAATAGGTAGTCACTGAATTGAACCTTGTAGGGAACTAGGAATTCCCAGGTGTGGAAATGATAAAAGAGAGCATTTTGGGAATGGAGAACAATTTAGGTTCAAGCTCAGAGGAGACTTGTAGAATGATGTGTACGGAGATAGCAGAGGCCCTTTGGGAAGAAGAGTATTATACGTAAGAGACAGTAATGGATAATCAGATTGAAAAGACAGTCTGGAACCAGATTTTGTTGGCTTTATAAAATTTTCTATGAGTTTATATTTTATTGTAGAAGCAATCGAGAACCCTTGAAGCTTCTTAAGCAGAGGAGAGACATGGTCAAACATGACCTTTAAGAAAATCAATTTGGCAGCTATGTGGAGAATGGATTGGATGGGAAAGAGGTCATGTACAAGGAGACCAATTAGAAGATTTTGCCATTAGCCTAAATGAGAGGGGTGATAAGGGCCTGCAATGTCAAGTGGGTAAAGAGAAGAGGATAATTTGTTTATTTATTTTAACTTGTAAAAAAATATTTGAATTCCAAATTCTCTCCCACCCTTCCTCTCTTCTCCCCATACTGAAATAGTAGTCAATCTCATAAAGATTTTACAAGTATAGTTATATAAAACATTTTTTGATATTAGTCATTTTATGCATTTTATGGAAGAGATTTTTTAAAAAAAGAGAAAGAAAATGAAATATAGTATGTTTTGGTCTGCATTTAGACTCCATTAGTTCTTTTTCTGGAATTTTTCATCCTAAGTCTTTGGAATTATCTTGAATCACTGTATTGCTGTTACAGTACTGTAAATAATGTTCTCGTTCTGCTCCTTTTACTTTTCATCCATTCATGTAAGTCCAGGTTTTTATGAAATCACCCTGCTCATCATTTCTTATGTCACAATAGTATTCCATTACAATTATATACTACAACTTGTTCAGCCATCCCTGAGTTGATGGACATCCACTCAATTCTTTGCTACCACAAAAAGCTACTATAAATATTTTTGTACAAATAGATCAGGAGAAGAGGATTATTAAAGAGATGTGAGGGTAGAATGGATAAAATAGGCAACTTATTACCCCTTTGATCATCCCCTCTCTACTCCTAATTTTTAATCTTTCTTCATCCATTAGCTCTTTCTCTAGTAACAAAAAAACTTGGATATTCTCTATCTTTAAAAAAATCCTTCACTTAATATTACTATCATCTCAAGTTATTATTCTTTAATCCTTCTTTCTTTCCAAGCCAAGCTCCTAAAAAAAGGGTTCTCCATTTGTTACCTCTGAATCAAAGATGACTTTTGGATTGCAAACCTGGATGCATAAAAGTATAGAAACACCAATGTGATACGCTAATGAACTGGAATGAGCATCTAGGCTCAAATGACACATCTGATACTTACTGTCTGTGTGACTGCCATGGGCAAAGTCCACCCTTGCCCACAACTTCAGGGTTTCCTGACTGGTGGCGAATAATCAGTCAAAATAAATAACAAACGGAAGACAGCTTAATCATTACAGCCATGGGACTGCTTTGCATCTTGACAGCTGCTCCGCCATTCCCAGGCCTGAGATTTATTTTTATACCCATTTTCTTGGCATGCAGATTTCATTACCTAACACACATGTTCAAAGAGAGATAATTGGAAAAGTGATACATTAACTTTTAACAAATCACTTGATTAACATTCTATATTTTGTATAGTGATTAAAGACAGAATCAAGGTTGCACACAAGATAAATGATTTTGTCACAGGTGGCTTAATTTTCTCATCCTGTGAGATTGAGCTTACAAACAATCAAGGAAAATTACTTATTGCTTTTAATAAAATGGAGTCATTAATCAACAGTTCTTAAAAGACAATTCAACAATCATATCGCAACTCAAATTTAGACTGGTCATTTCTCAGGGTTTTTACTATGGAGTTCCTGAGTTACTGATTTGTGTAACTGAATCACTGAGGCATATTGAAGCTTAGTGTACCTGTACTGTACCTGTACATATTGTATGGGCCTCTATGATTGATTTGTGTGCTGGCTTCATGAGAAAGTTTTGGGCTTGGCCTGTAGCTGCGGTTTTGCTGGGAATTATGCAACTAAGTAAAAGTTAACTCATGATAATCTTTTTGGGATTGGGTTTAAGGGTCTGATCTTTTGGTGATGTTTTGGAGAATTAGGGTACAGGTGTTTTGCTCTTGCATTATTTCTTTTGAGACTAGGGGGAAAAATAATCATGTCAATTCATAGGTAAGGGGCATTGATGAAAGAAGTCATGCAAGGAGGATAGAGTGGGCAGTCAAATCTCACCAAGGACCACTCTGTGGTCTCCCCAGCTACCATGCGTGACTCTGTCAAGGTGTTGTGGTCCAATGGCCCCCAGCATGTGTCTATGGGGAAGTCACTACCTTTATGGGAAAATGAGTAAGAAAGAGTCGTGGGTCTAGTAAGGAAGATGATGTGTTCTATTTTAGACATGTTGCTTTTGAGATATCTTTGTATTATCTATTTGGAAATGTCCAACAGGCAATTGTAGATGTGTGATGAGCTCCAGGGAGAGATGAAAGCTGGATATATATATATATATATGTCATGTACCCAGAGATGATAGCTGAGCCCATGGAAATTGATGGGATCACTAAGAGAGAGAGTATAACGAATGAGATGAGAAAGAGTCCAGAATAGAGCTTTAGGGTATACTCATATATAGGGCAGGATGTCAGGATGTGGACGGTGATTCAACAGACTGGAGAAAACCAATAGAGCAACATCACAGAAAGAAACCGAAGGAAGAGAGAGTATCCAGAAGGAGGGAGTGATTAGCAGTGTTAGTCACTGAAAAGAGAAGAATGAGCACTGAGAAAAGGCATTGGATTTATCAGTGAAGAGAATATTAGTAATCTTGGGAGAGAGCAGTTTGGCTGTTGAGGTGAGACCGGAAGCCAGATTGAAAGCAGATTAGAAGACAGTGAAAGGGGAAGAAGTTGAGTCAACAAATGAAGACAGCTTTTAGGAGTTTGTCTGTGAAAGAAAGAAGAACCATAGAATGGCAGTAGGTAGGGGATAGTAGAATTAAGTGAAAGTTGTTTGTTTGTTTTTTTAAGGGATAGTGAAGATCAGAACCAGGGGATAAAGAAAGATTGAAAATTGAGACAAATGGGAGATGAAGCAGAAGGGATATTATGTTGAACTTTAAGGTGGGAATATCTGAATTCAATTCCTGCCTCAGGCATTTAGCAATGAGACCCTAGGCAAATCTAACTTCTCTGAACCTCAGTTTTCTTATCTAAAAAATGTGGATAATAAAAGCACCCATCTTATAGTTGTTTTGAACATCAAATGGGGGAAAATATGTAAACTGTGCAAAATTAAAACTCTCAGATACCTCCTAATACTCATCAGAAGGACAGAGTTGATTTTAAAAAAAGAAGATGAGAAATGCTGGAGTGGCTAAGAGAAACAGGGACTTTAATGCACTATTGATGGAGTTATGAAGTGGTCTGGCCACTGTGGAAAGCAATTTGAAATTATGGCCCAAAGCTTTTAAACTGTGCTTACTTTTTGACCTGCTGGTAGGTTTATACCCTAGAGAGATCAAAGAAAAAGGGAAAGGACCCATTTGTACAAATATATTTACAGTAGCTCTTCCTGTGGTGGAAAGGAATTGGAAACTGAGGGGGTGGCCCATCAATTGGAGAATGAACAAGTTATGGTGTACCTGAAGGTGATGAAATATTATTGTACTGTCAGAAATGATGAAGGGTTTATTAGATAAACCTAGGAAGACTTGTATGAACTGATAATACGTGAAATGAGCAGGACCAGGACAACAATTTATAAAATAATAATTTTGTAAAAAGCCATTCAAAAGACATAAGTATTCTGATCAATTCAGTGACCCAATTGCATTTGTAAAGAACTCATATTGAAACATACTTTGCCCCCTCTTTATAGAGCTGGTGAACTCAGAGTGCAGATTGAAGCATATATTCTTTTTTTCTGTTTGGACATGACAAATATGGGGATTTATTTTGCTCAACTATACATATTTTAAATGGGCTTTATTTTTTCTTCTAAAATTGTGAGGGTGGGGAATATGGAAGGAAGAGAATTCAGAATTTAAAATAAAAATAGAAGTAAAAAAAGAATTTGCAATCTTTAAAGTGCTATATAAATGCCAGCTATTATTATAATAAGAATCAAGTGACCAGAGAAGACAGAAAGGAATGAGATTAAAGACACAAGTATAACATTTGGCATTAGCAAAAATGGCCATCTTTTTCATCAAAGACTAGAACAAAGGAAAAGAGAATATGGGGTATCATGTGGAGAAAATTGAAAAAATGGAATGAGGGCAAAGTAGCTCTGTTGTCCACGGTAATTTCCAAACACTAAATTGGGAAGTTGCAAACACCCTTTGAAGGCTAACACCTCTTCCAAACAGCCCCCAATCCTTTATATTTGCCTACCAACTTTAGCTACTTGAGTAAGTACTCATGGAATGAAAACCCAAGTGGCCACTTGGGACCTTGAAGACTCACTGAAGGTTCTAGTTCAGACATAGATTGATTTGTAACAGTCTACCAAAGGAGTTTAAGAGCTAAGAAAGGCAGAAAACAAAGATTGGTTGAAGATGCTACTAATATTCACTCATTTAATGTATTCACTTGGTATAGAAACTGATCATGTTTTCTTCTACATTTTACTGATCTTGAAGGTTGCCCAACACACAGTTTTTCAGTATTGAAACCTGTTGTGTGCCAGGGACCTAGGGATATAAAGAAAGGCAAAAGACAATTCCTGCTCTCAAGGGACTCATAGTCTGATGGGGTAGACAACATGCAAACAGTCATGTAGACAAGATATAAATGGATAAATTGGACATAGTTGATAGAGGGAAGGTATTAACATTAAGAGGATTGAGGAGAGCTTCTTGTAGAAAGTGGGATTTTAGCTGGGACTTGGTTTGATCACAGACTCACTGAAATAAGCTCAGGAGTCTTCAGGATCTGAGGAGTGCCCTCCCTCCTGGAATTTTCTTGCCTCCTTGCATGAGGTTCAAATGCTTTTGGGAGAGCTTAGCTGCCCCACTCCAAGAAAATAATTATGTGGGGAATTTGGGTCCAAGGTACCATTGAAACAATGGCAGGACTACATCAGTATAGCAAGACATATAATAGAAAGAATTGAACTCTAGGAATCAGAAAACGAGGTCTAGTCCTAGCTTTGCTCCTAACTACTTATGGGAAATTGAGACAGTTCTTTCATCAGTGAGGTGAGCAACTACTTCAAGTTCACATAGCCATTGCCACAGAAATGCCATGAGAATTGCCTCCATTACAAAATGAGGAAGGTGGTTTATAGGGTCATAGATTTAGACCTAGAATGGGACACTTGGATGCCATCTAATCCAATCTTCTTATTTTATATATAAAAAAAATTAGAGAGGTTAGGTGATTTAGATGAGAAGGGTGAGAACTTTTTGGAGAAAATCCCATTTAAATATGGATTAACCACCTCTAAAGTACCTTCCAACTTTGATTTTCTATGGCTAGATGATTTCTAAAGTCCAGTTCAGCTCTGCCATTCCCATGTCTAATTGCTACAATCTTGCGCTTTCTCTTGTTCTTCTTTCCTTTCTCCCATTGGCTACCACCTCTAAACTCTAATTCTCTATCTCCTCAACCATTAAACTAGCCTCATTAAGCTGCTATTATAGTTTAAAACTGAAGGAAGACTTCCGGAACATCATGAACTCTAATGGATCTGTGAGCTCAGTGATGGGATGGTTCTCTATAACAGTTCAATTGCAACCTGTTCATGCCTGCTCCTCATGTGTCCTCCTCCAAGTTCAACATAAGGTGTCCATCCAGTGATCTGGAGACTTTCCTTGTTTTTTCCTGGCATGACATGAGTACTAGAGGAATTGGTTGGCCACCTCTTACCCCTCACAGTTCCCACATGACCAACCCATCTTCTCTTTCTTTTGTAAGTATCCTTGATGTCATTTCTTTTATTCCTTTTCTTCTTTTTGGAAGGTTTAGAAAAGTCCTACAAAGTGTATCCCTTTGTGCCACCCTGTGAGTTAGCTGATGAAAGAATCATCTCGATTTTATCCATTCACTCACCTCATATCCTCAGTCCATTCACCAAATCTTGTCATTTCTCCCTTCTCAACATGACTCATGTACATCCCCTTCCCTCATCTCACACAGCCATAACTCTAGTTCAGGTCCTTGTCATTTGGGGACTAATGGATTAGGAAACTGAGGCTTAGAAACAGTAACTTGCCCATGGTAAAGAGCTAATAAAAATGCACCTTTCCTGAATCCAAATCCAGCATTTTTTCCCATTATACTGTCTAGGATGACCTGGCCTGCCCCCCCCCCCCATTAATCCCCTACTCTAAACCAGCATAGTTTCTGAAGAGTAGAATCCTCGATTTGGATAGTAATTTTGCTGTTTTTGATTTCATTTTTTGCTTTAAAAAGATTTTCCTAGCAAATATAAATTGAAGTATGACAAAGGCCTCAAACTATGCTGTGGCAAATAGCTTATAAAGACAGTGAGGGGAAGGCAGCTTGAGGAGAACCAGGCCTAGAGATAGAAGATCCTGGGTTCAAATGTGACATCAGACACTTCTTAGCTGTGTGATCCTGGGAAAGTCACTTAAACCCAATTGCCTGGCCCTTACTGCTCTTTTGCCTTAGAACCAATAGACAGTACTGAGTCTAAAATGGAAGCTAAGGGTTTAAAAAAGACAAAACAAAGCAAAACAAAAAAAAGAAGAAGAAAGTCAGTGTGGTTGAATGGCATTAAATCTGATAACCTTTTAAAAAAATAACTGAAGACCAATGTGTTTTGCCTGTGTCCAGGTAATTTCTTCTAAATATAAAAATGTGGCATAGTAGTTATTTTCCACCCCCCCTTCTCAGTTCCCTCTTGATATTCTCTAGCCTCCAGCGCTTCTTTTCTCCTCCTGGCCCATCTTGATATTCCTGTGGTTTTGAAACAAGTTGAGTCCCCTACCAACAGGTCACACAGGAAAGAGAATATCACTTCTTGTTTACTTTTAAATTTCCTCTTTCTTGCTTTAGCTCAGACATGGGCCCTTCTGCAAGCTGGGGAGCCAAAGACAGACCTCCAAGAGAAAGTAATCCCTAAGGAAAGCAGAGATTCATGGCTTATCCTTTGGTTCCAGTGAGAGATGGATGAATCTGAGCCCAGCGTGGTAGAACAAGCCAAGAGGGAGGGAGCCACAGGCTTGGATGGGAGACAGCTGAGAGGCTACATGTGTTTAGTCTGTCACTAACAGATGACTGATCTCTGGCAATTCAATTAATTTCTGCAAGCATTGATGAAGCCCTTCTTACATGCAAGGCATTATGTAAGGCACAACAGAAAATGGCACACTTGCTGCCCTTGCCCTCAAGTAGCTTATACTCTACTAGGAAAGATATGATAGGAATACAAGTAAGTGTAAGACAAAGTGTGTTGTGATTGGGGCAGAGGAGAGAACTAGACAAAGGGATTGGAGCAAAGTGAAAAATCCTTTCTGGTCTGGGAGATGAAGACATGGTGGAACAGGTGGAATCTGAGCTGAGCCTGAGGAAGAAAAAGATTCTGGAAGGTATTCTAGGCACAGAGTGGCCTGTATGAATAAATACATAGAGCAGGAGATACAATGTCAAGTCCAGGGAACATCTAGTGGTAATTAATTTCACTTGGAACACAGTGTTCTGTTCACGAAGGAAAGAACTCTAACAATTGTCCCGAAGTGGAAAGGACAGCTTGAGAGATGGTGGGTTCTGCCTCCTTAGTGGTATTCTGGCAGAGACTTTTGAAATGCTTGGATGGGGTAGATTAGCTGGCTATCTAAGCCCCTTGCAGATCTCAAATTCTGTGATTTTACATTTCTGTTGATGATGGTATGAAATCTATTGAAATATGGAATTAAACCTGTGTATATAAATATATCGGCTTATAGATATTTCTATCTCAATATAGTCATATTTATATAGTCTTGTTTCAGTATTTCAATATTGATATTGATATTATGTTTATATTATATATGGATAGATATAAACATGTTTATATATGTAGGCTTAATTCAATATTTAAATGGATCTTTGATCTCAACTGTGTGAGGACTTGTTCCAGAAGTATAAATCAAAAGTCATTAGCCTTCTTATCCTGCATAATTCTTGTCCATTATTTCTAATAATTCATCTTCCTAAGTCTTTCTCCAGACAAGTATTTCTTTTCCTTTTTTTGTCAAGCATATTTCATTATTAGTCTTTTGGAGCTTTGGATGTCATTGTATTGATTTCAAAGTTCTTTGTTTTTTTCAGGGTTGTTTCGGTAAAAACAAAACAAAATGAGAAACAGGAGAATAATATTTTAAATACATAAAATCAAATGTGTCAGATTGCATAGGAAGTCTGAAATGACAGTTATAAAAAAAAAGTTTTTTTGTCCTTATACCCCAGGTTAAGAACCTCTGCTCTCTAGATCTTTAAAACACTTTGTAGCAGTCAGGCCAGGAGTGGCACAGAGGATAAAATGCCAGATCTAGAGTAAGGAAGACAAACTCATCTTTCTAAGTTCAAATCTGGTCCCAGATAATTACTAGTTATATAACCTTGGGCGAGTCACTTAACCGTTTGTCTTTGTTTTTTCATCTGTGAAATGAACTGGAGAAGGAAAAGTCATATCTGGTTTGGCTTTGCCAAGAAAACCCCAAATGTGGGCAGGAAGGGTCAGATACAACCAAAAAATGACTGAATAGGAGCTCGTCCAGCCCTCAGTTCCTGCCCTGGTGGGATCAGTAACTGATATCAAAGGATAATAGGATTTAAAACTGCAAGATACCTTACTGATCATCTCCTAGTGATTTTCTCAAGGTTACGAAGTAGCAGAAGTGAGATATGAATTCAGGTCGTCTGACTCTAAATTCAACCTTCTTTCTACTGGAATCATAGTCTAGAGCTAAAAAAGACTTTGGAATCCATCTAGTATGACTTTCTCATTAAAAGATGAGGTAACTGAGGCCCCCAAACATTAAATGAATTGCCTAATGTCACAGAAGTTGTAAATATCAGAATCATGATTTGAATCCAAACCTTTTACTACAGCTGTATCATTCTGTCTCTCTGCTTTTCTTTTTAATGCTTATATCCTTGGTACTTTTAAAAAACCTTTACCTTCTGTCTTAGAAACAATACTGTATATTGGTTCCAAGGCAGAAGAATGGTAAGGTCTAGGCAATGGGGGTCAAGAGACTTGCCCAGGGTCACACAGCTAGGAAGTGCCTGAGGCAAGATTTGGATCCAAGATCTCCCATCTCTAGAACTGGCTCCCAATACAATGAGCTCCCTAGCTACCTACTTTCTTGCAGCCTCCTCTCCTTCCTCATCTGCCAGTTATCTGCCTCTTCTTACCTCCTGTGTTCTGTCCACTTTGCTGCTCTCTATTCTGTCTCCCATGACCCACAGAAGGATTTATCCCATTTAGTCTGACCTCTGACTTTTTGGAACCACATAATATGAATTATCAACCACCAAGGGAATTATTGGGAGGCTAGTGGAGGACAAAAGAAGGTGACTAGTGTATGGATGTACTTGACTGGTCCTTTGTGAGCATGCATCAGAAAGATGGAAAGAATGGATGCTGCTGCTGCTGCTAAGAAATTCTGAGGAATGGATAAGGGAGTTCACCTTCAGGTAAAATTTAACTTGAATTGTCTCATTGTTCTCAGTAGAGTAAAAGGCAAGTTCATCTGCTATAAATATGGATGTAGGAGCTTCTGTTTCCTGGAGAAATGAGAAGAAAAATTTTGTAACAGGTGCTATGGGAAATAAGATAGGGAGTTAATAAGAGTAGAGTTGGATTGCCAAATAGCAGAGACCCAGTTGAGGTTATAGCCACAAACTGGTCAATGAAAGGGTCATGCCAATTGAATTTCTCTATGACATAAAACCGAGAGTCACAATTGGTGGATGGATGACATATCTGAGATTCAAAAAAATCTGGATGGAGTGAAATGATGAACTCAAACCAACCTCCCAACTCTTGCCTCTTGTTCCTCTTTAGACCACTTGAAAAAGGACTGGTATCAGACATCTTCTCAAAAGTCACTCAATACTTAATCCTTTGCAACTTCAAACTCATCCTTACCATTCTATTGAAACTACTCTCTGAATGATCACCAATAATCTTTCAATTGATAAATTTAGAGCTTTTACTTAGCTACCATTCCTCCATGATTTCTGTGTGTTTGTTGCTACTGATTCCCCTCCCACCTTCCTCCTTGATGCCTTCTTGTCCCTTGGAACTTCGGATACCACACTGTCCTTGGTTTTTCCTCCTGAGATCCACATTTCCTAGAGCCTACTAAGTATAACTAATTAGATGCTGGCATTTCAAACTTGACATATTCCATACTGAATTTATTATATTTTACCCAAAACTCCCTCCTCTTTCTAACTTCATTATTTTTGGCAGTCAAACTACTCATCCTCCAGTAATAGATACTTAAACCTCAGTTACCTTTCATTTTTCCCTCTTCCTCATTGCCCAAATTTCCAAATTCTGTCAGTTCTGCCTCCAAAATATCTGTTGAATCTCTTTCCTTCATTCTTTTTCCACTGGCATGCCCCCCCTCGCTGAAGCATCCATTCCCACCCACTTGGACTATTAAAATATCCTCCTACCTACCTATCTCCCTGTTTCTAGCATCTCTTCTCTCCAATCACTTTTATAGCCCTGGCAGATCCATCTTCCTGATGTATAGATTAGATCTAGATTATGTCAGTCTAGGACTCAGAATTCTTCCTATCAGCTCCCTATCAACTATTGAATTAAGTCTAGCCTTTAGCCCAATATTAAGAGCCTAAATAATCTCACATTACCCTGAATTTCCAGCCTTTATGTATTTCTCCCAACTATGTATGGCATGGATTGTGTATGCACTGTGTATTCTAGCCAAAGCTCATTATGATGCATCTTCTATCCTTGTTTTCTTCTTTCCAATCTCCCTATGCCTAAAATGCACTTCTCCCCTTCTCCACCTGGTGAATTCCTATCTTGCCTTCAAGCCTCAGATTAAATGTCCCTTTTTTAAGGAAGCTTTCCCCAGTGCCCCCCTCCACTGGACATTATCCTCCTTTCTTTCCTCAAACCTCCCATAGTACTTTGTGTCTTTTCTATCTACTCATTCTATTTTGTATGCTAATTATTTGTGCATATTTCTTTTCCCACTGTAGATTATAAATTTCATTATGGAAAGAACTCTTTAAACTGTATATGCAGTAATACAAATATTGTATGACCATCAACTATGAAGGACTGAACTGCTCTCACAATGAAAAGATTCAAGATAACCACAAGGGACTCATAGAAAGAAAAGTCAGAGCCTGAATACAGATCAAAGCATACCATTTTTTACTTTATTTCTTTCATGAGTTTTTTCTTATATGTCTTCTTTCACAGAATGAGGAATGTGGAAATGCATATTGCATGACAGCACTGATGTCAGATTATTCACTATCTTGGGGAATGGGGATCAGAGAGAGAAGAGGGAGAGAGGGAGGAAGAGAATCTGAATCGTAGAATGTCAGAAAACAGTTGCTAAAATTTTGTTACATGCAATTGGAAATAATAAAGAATCAATTAAAATATAGGTATATATTCTGTGTACCTATATATATGTGTGTGTGTAAATATAGGTACACACTCACCATGCCTAACATAGTATTTAATATCTGTTGAATTTAACTGAACAAAAGTCAAAGACACAAAAAATTCAAAATTAACTTTTATTTGTTTTATATAAATTAGGCATCCACTTATATGTGGATGTTAAAACTTCTTTTTTTAATTTTTTAAAAAAATTTATTTAATTAGATGATTTAGAATATTTTTCCATGGTTACAAGACTTGTGTTCTTTCCCTCCCCTCCTCCCACCCCCTTCCCGTATCTGATGCACAATTCCACTAGGTTTAACATGTGTCATTGATCAAGACCTATTTCCATATTATTAATATTTGTACTAGGGTGATCATTTAGAGTCTACTTTCCCAGTGATAGCCCCAACAATCAATGTGACCAAGCAGTTGTTTTTCTTCTGTGTTTCTTTCCCCACAGTTCTTTCTCTGAATGTAGATAGCATTCTTTCTCATATGTCCCTCTGAATTGTCCTGGATCATTGCATTGCTACTAGTAAAGAAGTCCATTACATTTCATTTTACCACTGTGTATCAGTCTCTGTATACAATGTTCTCCTGGTTCTGCTCCTTTCACTGCATCAATTCCTGGAGGTCATTCCAGTTCACATGGAATTCCTCCACTTTATTATTCCTTTGAGCACAATAGTATTCCATCATAGATGTTAAAATTTCTGATTGTAAGCTCCCCAACACTTAGACAATAAATGCTAATTACAGGATAGGACACAGTGGGCTTAGCAGTAAATTATTTGGAAAAATGCCATTGAGTTTTTTAGATGACTGCAAATTCAGTTAAAATTTGAGAGTGTGATGTGCTTGTCAAAAAATCCAATTCGATCTTAGGCTACACAAATAAAAATGCAGTGTTTAGAACAAAGGAGGTGAGGGATCTGTTGTATTCCAGACTTCTGAAGTATGGCTTTCTGTTCCAGATGCCGCCCTTTCTAAGGGACAATGGCAAGCTAAAGCATACCCAGAGGAAGACTGTAAAGTTATTACATGAGATGATAGTTGAAAGAACACGGTATTTTTCATCTGGAAAATGGAAGATTAAGGGGAAAGAAGATAAATGGCCTTCAAATATTTGAAGGGATTATTTTGGATGACTCCTAACAGCAGAACTGAGTCCAGTGAGAGGAAGATGGAGGGAGAAAGATTTTCACATCATAGCTCACTACTAATACTTAAAGCTATTCCACAATGCTTTATGAAGTAATGAGTTCTCCACCATTGGAAATATTTAAGCAAAGACCAGATGACCACCTATCTAGGATATTAGAGAGGATTCTTGCATTACATTGGAGACTGATCTAGATGACCTTACTGAATTCTAGGATTTTACATTTCTGTTATACAGTACTACAGATTTAATAGGAAAATGTTTTATTGTTGTTAAATCATGTCCAACTCTTTGTGACACCATGGACCATACCATCCATGGGATTTTCTTGGCATAGATATTGGAATAATTCTTTTTCCAGTGTGTCCCCCCCCCCCCATTTACAGATGAGAAACTGAGTTAAACAGAGGTCAAGTGCATTGCTCAGGATCACACAGCTAATAAATGTCAGAGGTTGAATTTGAACTCAAATCTTCCTGATTCCAGGCCAATACTCTATCTACTGTGCCTCCTAGCTGCCTTCAAGGAGATATCTAGGTTCTGAGTAATCAGTTTGGAAGCTTGTGTGGCTATTTGGGACAGTTTTATGAAGAAAAATTAATTTTGAGAGACTAAAGAAATGGGGAGATAGCCCTAGAAATTATTTCTACCCTTTTTCTCTTCTTCCAGGAATATGAGTGCTTGGAGCAAGAAAACACCTCCCTTCGGAGAGAGATTGGGAAGTTGACAGAGGAGCTGAAGCATCTGAATGAAATGCTCAAGGACCATGAGAAGATCTGTCCTCTGCTTCATTGCCCTATGAACTTTGTACCTGGGACACGGCCTGACTCCATCACCAACTGCCTGCCCAGATGAGGTCCAAGGACTCTCCTTGCCACAGGGTGAGGGAGAATGCCTGATGGGTGTCAGGGAGGATGCCTGATGGGTGTCGAGCAGGATGAAAGGCTTTCCAATTTATGCCTTCATGTACAAGGCTTTGTGACCAGAACTCTTTATCCATGAGGTGGTGGTGAAACCCTGTCTTGTCTCCTAATCCTCTGAACACTTAAGTGGACACTCAAGTCTTTAGTTTCACTTTTTGTCTATTTGGGCATTTAGTAACTTTCAGCTGTCACTCAAGATACTAGATGTCTTTCCTCCTTCCCATTAGAATTTGGTTAATAAAAGTTATTTTTATCTCTTCCTCAGCATCTTATTTCTCTAGGACTCCAATCCCCATAGAATGTGACATTTCAGTTAGGGTTTGGGTTTTGTTTTGTTTTCCTGTTGCTAAAGTCCTCTAACCTTAACTTACTTGTTTCTTGGCCAGTTTGATTTCATTTTTGATGTTTTAGTTTGATGATTATCTTCATCATTCCTATTTTACTTCACAGATTTAGAACTAGATGAGACATTAGGAAATCATCTTGTCCAACTGTCTCCTTGAAAAAAAAAAGCTTTCTTAAAGCAATTATGGACATGGGAAATAGTAATAAACATGAGCATTTCCATATACAGAGAACAGAAAAAAAGGTTATGTATGAAACCATGAATATCTTTTAGGTATAGATTCTTATAAGCATATATTAAATTTGACATTGTGGTACCAACATTGCTTTAATTGTCTGTGTTCCCCTTTGAAATTCCTTCTCCTCGTTTCTATGATTATAATTAGTAAGCATTTGTGTATATATTAGAAACTATACCTTTTTTATAGATAGAGAAACTGAGGCTGAGACTGTATCCCCAAGATTGGCTTGCCAATTGGCAACCCAAGAAATTGTGGCTGACTCAAAGATAACCCATTCCAACTAATGGAAAAACAATTTGAAGTTTATGTTCTACTGACATGAATTTCATCTTTGAGGACAGTGAATGATACATTCAAGGAATGATACATGAAAGAAAGGATGTGGTGGATGGAGAGGGTGCTTTATAGGATTTCTCTTCCCATCTGCCCCCTCCCCTATAAATGGAGCAATCAAAATATGTTCTTAGGATGTACAGAGGAACATTTAGCTGGTAGTATGCTTGTTGCTTGTGTGGGATAGGGATAAGATTGTTTTAACAATGGAAAGAAATTATCCAAATAAGTTTCCAGGGCACAGGAAGCATGAAGCTGAAGCTCTGTAGGTAAACCTAGGAATTTTCCCATTCATTGCTGTTTTAGGTAGTCTAGGAAGGCAGTTAAAATGGGGGCAATCGTGATATGTTTATGTCACCCCACAGATTTCTGGCATACTTTGAGTGAAGTACTTGCCCTAGAATATTATGGGAGGGGGGGGGTCAGCTGGGTGGCTCAGTGGATTGAGAACCAGGCCTAGAGAGGTCCTAGGTTCAAATCTGACCTCAGACACTTCCCAGCTGTGTGACCCTGGGCAAGTCACTTGACCCCCATTACCTAGCCTTTACCACTCTTCTGCCTTGGAGCCAGTACACAGTATTGACTCCAAGACAAAAGGTAAGGGTTTAAAAAAAAATCAACCTCATTCTTTTGTGACATATTGGTGCTTTTGTGACAGAAAAAATAGCATCAACCCCAATTAGGAAGCTTTCCTGATGGAAAATGGAAATTGGAATGAGTTGAGAATTAATTTTTTATCATGTTTGGGGAACCATATCAGAAACATGATTCAACAAACTTCATGTTGGGAATATGCCTAGGATAATGGTCACTCATGGTATAATAATGATAGCTGTCAGGAGAAGGAGGTCTGCCCCTCGCTTTAATTAATGGAATCCCAGAAGGTTCTTATACCTCAATTCAATTAATCACTGGACATGATTAGGCAGTCATGTATAAACTAGATGCACCTAAGAGAATAAATCAGTAAAGAGTAAATGTTTTTAAATTTTCTATAAATGTGTGAATATATCTTTAATCATTAGCAGGATGACAGAGAGGATGATATGGCCATTAGATGAAGACAGAGACTACCATCGAGGAAACATCTTATGTTTGGCTGAAAAAATCAGACTCACATTCCCTCCCCTCCCCACAGGCTTAGGGATCAAGCTAGCAATGGTTCAGTCTAGCAGGGAAGGATTTCAGTTAAGAAAATTTAGAGTTTCCAGCAGTGGTAGCCATAACATCAGTTGTTTATAAGCCTTAGACATGATTCATGGAGAGTGTGTCCAGATTTCAGATCCATTCTACCCCAGGGCTGCTACTACCTTTTGAGGCTAGCTTCCTAACTCTTTAATACATACATGACTCTTCCCCCTCCTCATTAACAGTCAAGTAGACCCAGCCCTTATTAAGGGCATTTATCCAAAAGGCAGAGTAAGAACAAAGTTACAAAACACTCCACCCACCTCCCATCTACATGATATCCATGGGAAGATTAACTCAGAGTACAATGGTAATGAGATACAATGGAAGATATATTTGTGGCAAAGGCAAAGAAACTCAAGACTCATCATGTGGGACTTGGAGGTCCTTTGTCTCTTCAGTAGAGTCCTTAGGTTTGGTTCCCAAAATCTGTTCCTCTCCGTAGTCAGACTCTCTTCTCTGCTTCCAGGGCTCACATTCCATGAAGCTGCTTCCTCTCTCAGGGAACCATTTCTCTGTATCTATATCTCTCTACCCTATAGATGTAGTATCTTCCACTGATTATTGAACTCTCATTCAAAGCTAAATGACTATCTGAAGTGGGTGGAGAAGAGAGAAATTCCCTCTCTCCACTCCTCTGAAGGAGACTTCTCCACAAGTAGCTCTTGGCTTGCAATATTTTCAACTATCTATCTTGCACTGTGCTGAGACTTGACTGCTTGGTGCCCCTCAAGGTTGAACCAATTAAGCCCCTCTTTTCCCTCCCCCCACAAGGTATGACTCATTTTTCACAGTCATTCCTGTGTTCCCTTCTTGACTCAATCAAAGGTGGTCACAAATAGATTAGAGCTTAGTCTCACCTCTAGTTAAACACTTCATTAATATCTTGTGATTACATTCTAGGTCTTCGATGACTATATAAGCTAAAGTAGAGATGGAGAAAGGAATCTTTGCTCTTGTACAAGAGAAAGTCTAGCAATTGCTCTACACTGGGATTATGATGGTTCAGTAGATCTCCCACTTTGAAATGTTCCCTCCACCCCCATAGGGACAAATTTAGACATTAAATGACTGGAAGGGACTAGCTCTGAAAGTACATTTGAGTCATAAGAGGGTACAACTAAATTTCAGTTGATAGCAGTAGCATTTTCTTTGTCTTCAACAAGGGAGGTGAGCCAAGCTCCTACATTGATTGCTTGAAATAATCATTTGTGACTTATTGCCACTGACATAATTTTTTATTTTTAAGAATGCAGGGGTCATAGACCTATGGCAGAGGTTTGGATCCTTCTTGAAATTAGGGCCAAGGATGAGTGGAGAACAGCCTTTCAGTCATAGTTTAGGTGGTCTAAGTACCAGTTCATGACTTTTGGGTTTGCTAAAATACTTGTGACCTTCCACTGAGGTTCTGGTAGTTCTCAAATTGATATTAGATTCAGGGCACCCAAGTGTCAAATCCCTCCTCAGACACTTCCTAGTCCACTCACCTGTTGGAGCCTCCATTTTGTCACATGTAAAATGGGTGTAATAGCATTTATAGAACCTGTCTCATTCATCTTAAAATTCATGTGAGGAATGTGAGTTCTGCTTATTGAATATACCTTCAGATTTGGTTATTTTCCTCTTTCTTATAAGTAATGGTTCAAGAGGTAGGAAAGGAGAGCAATGTACTTAAAAATGAAGACAAACTAAAATAAGAAATATTAATAAAAAGAAAAAGAAATGTGAATCTGTTCCTTTTACCCAACACAACACAGTAGATTAGAAAGAACGGCGGACCTGGAGTCAGGAGACCTTGGTGACAATCTGTATCGTAGCCTATTCATAAAATATGTTGGCTTTTCATCTCTGCACTACCAGGGACATAACCCTACAGGTTCAAGAAGTGATAGCCTTAGTTTGATCATTACTTATAACCCCCTAAGCATGTATGCCTTACTAGAACAAGGGAATCTTAGTATTCTGACTATGTACTGACCCAAAGTCTTCACATGGGAAAATTGCATAGGACTAGCATCATAGGCAAAGGTAAAGGCCTTAGAGAATGGCGAATTTCCACGGATAGTTCATTTCATGGTATTTCACATTTAGGGGACCCTTCATCTGACAGTCAAAGCAGGGGACCTATGACTTGGCCACCAGGTGGCGCTGAGAGCTACTCACTGAGGAGCCCCAAATTCACCCTGGCAGATGGCACATGCTCCACTAGGTATAAGAGTTCTGGGAACTCAGAGATCTTCTGTCCCTTACATCTACCTCTCTTTATAGAGTAACCTTAAGGTGCTTCTCTAGGAGTATGTGAATTTTCACAAATAATAGCTAACATATATGGTGCTTTAAAGTTTGCAAAATATTTGACATATATTATTAGCTTTGGGCTCCCACCTCTGGGCTAGCCTACCTCTAACCGAAGCTTGACATAATGAAGTTGTTTCTCCCTCAAATCAGACACGCATGTCAGAATATTAAAAGGTAACAATTCTATAGGTACAGAACCAGTAAGTAAGCGAATAACATAGAATAATCAAAACATAATGAATTATAAAATATAAACATCTACTAAATACCTCTAAGCTTGCCATTTTCTTAAACCAAAGAAGTCACAATGACATAGGGTCAATCTGAGCATGGGAATATATTCAGTCTGAGTTTTCCCTTGAGCAGTCAAAGGAGTGTAAAAACACAATTCCCAAATGGTCTCTGGATTCATGCTTTCCATAGAGCTGATGTCATTTAGTGCAGAGGTGGGAACTCTGAAATCAGAGTCTCAACTTAGTCATAACCGGAGCCAGAATGGTAGCATGTAGCGTGACATCAAATCCAAAGGTTCATCATTTGTCATGTAGGTTTTTAGGTGGTCTGGAGTCAAGAAAACCCAAGTTCAAACCCAGCCTTGTACATTTACTAGCTGGGTGACTCTGGGAAAGTCACTTAACTTCTGCTTCAGTTTCCTCATCTGGAAAATGGGATAATAATAGCATCCACCTCCCAGGGTTGTAAAGATCAAATGAGAAAATAATTATAAAGTACTTAGCACCGTACCTGGCACATAGTAAATTTTAGCCATTGTCATTATTATCAGAGAGGTCTTTTGACCTCAGCTGGCCACCATTAGCCCACTATGGAACATGGCTAGTGGAACTGGTAGCCAGCAGGATCATCACTGATTTTGTGTCACATATGTTCTTGAGCTAACCTCCCAACTCCTACTCCTACTGGCAGATTGGGTCCCCAGGGTGGGGCTACAACATCTTGGAATTCTAGAGACAACCTTGAAAGGCTAGGGGCTGGTTTTCTAATTCTGTATCTCCCAGGTCCTCATTGTTCTCTCTCCTGATCCTAATGATGAGACAACCTCAATTACCAGCCAGATTTAGTTAGCTTTTAGAAATGGTTATTTACTATGGTAGTACAACTGATACAAAACAACACTCCCTCCCCATTAAAGTCTGTGATACACTTTCCCCTAATTTAAATACTATTGAACTTAGGAGAACATGGGCTCAAACTAAGAGCATTCATGGCAGAGCAATTCACAGACTCGAGTTGTGGGAAGTCTTTTCTCTGTGAGTTATATAAAATTAGTATAAAATTCTCCTTAGTTACAGTGTAGCTCTTCTACTTGGCTCCTGGTAGTGTCTTGAGCTAGTGTATTCTTAGAACCCAATATAGACACTGCCACTAGCCAACTAGTGATTTCCAATGAATACTTGGGTGTTGCTGACAACTACTGTTTTCCTATGAAGACTTAGGTGCTGCTGTCCAAATTGTCTGATCACAGATCCTTTTCCAGTCAAAGGCAGGGACTTGATTCCTCACTTCTTTAGGTCCAGCTTCAACTTCAGTCATTCCACAGGCAGGATGGTGAGGGGCAACAGAATGAGAGGGAAGGGGCACTATACTCCCTGGAGAGTCAAACAGGAGGGAGGCATTTCAGCTGTGAAGAAAAAGATTCACAACTACTTCCTTCTTGTAACATATATCCAAGATGCCTTTGGTGTACATGTGGAGACAGTAGTATCTGGGGTAGCTACTGGGGGAGCAGTGATACAAAACTTGGTGTAAAAAGAGGAGGGATTATAACCTGAGGAAGGCTATCCAGCCTCTAAATGCTTATTGCTCTTGCCTCTTGATTTTGGGTGAAAAGGAACTATACCACAATGAATGAGCAACTACTAGCTATTAAGTCAGCATTGGCGATCTGTTGCCTTTTCTTATAAAGATCTGGATACCCAGTTATTCCTAGCCATTCACCAATCTTCTGTGGCAAAACTAGAAATGACCTGCTCTAACTGGGAGGGAACCCAAAGAGAAAGTACATATCTTGGGATAGATTTAGGAATAGTCCTATTGCTTAGAGACATGGCCATGGCAAATAAGAACTAGCTGATTTTCCCTGCCTCTTCTTAGACAAATTTATAGGATCACAAATCTCAAGCTGGAAGGCCATGTAATCCAAAACCCTCAATATACTGATGAAGAAACCGAGGGGACATTGTGACTTGTTCAACACCATACAGATTATAAGTGTCATGTGTGATATTTGAACCCAGATTCTCTGACTCTAGGGGCAATTCGCTTACTAGCTCTATAACTCTGGGCAAATCTCTTAACTCTTAACCCTGTTTGCCTCAGTTTTTCATCTGGAAAATGAGCTGAAAAAGGAAATGCAAAACACTCCCATAACTCTGCTAAGGACACCCCAGAATGGAGTCATAAAAAGCTGGACATGACTAAAACAACTCAACAACAATGATGTCTGACTCCAGAACTAATGTGCTTTCTATTGTACCACATATTTTACCATAGATACATGGGAAATCTTTCCTTTTTTTAAAGGAGAAGCCTTATCAGGAAACTATTGATAGCATGGCAACCATGTCTAAACTCAAAAAGTATTTAAAGTCTATTAATGGTTCAATGTCATCATGAAAGGAGTTCTTCAGTGAGTTCCTCAGAATTTGCACTTGACCTCATTTTGTTAAACATTTTAATCAATGACTTGGATGCAGACATGTATAATATGTTTGAGTCTAATGAGATGAAATTTAAGAGGGATAAATGCAAAATCTTATACTTGGATTCAAAAACTCAACCTCACTGGTACAAGATGAGGAGACATGTTGAAATATCAGTTTGTCTGAAGATGATGTAGTCTTTCAATGGACTACAAGTTCAATATGAGTCAGTGGTGTGATATGACAGTCAAAAAAGTCAATATGTTCTTGCATTGAAAGGCCTCAGTTCCAGGAATAAGGAGATGATAATCCCTCTGCACTCTGCTCTAGTCAGACCATCCCTAGAGTATAATTCAGGAAGGACAAAAAGTGGAGCATGTCTACCCAAGGGCATCCAAGACAGTGAAAAGCCTTGAGTCCTTGCCATAGAGGTCAGACACTGTGTTGTGAGCTGAGGAAGAAAAGCAAAGGACTATCCCGTCTCTCAAGGAGCTCACGGTACCGAGGGAGACAACATGCAAAGAATAATGTTCAAAAATGCTATAGTCAAGATAAACTGGAGAGAAAAAGCATTAGACTGAGGATGTTTATCCTAGGGAAGAGAAGATTCATGGGTGATTTGATAGCCATGTTCAAAAGGTTATCATATGACAGAAGGATTCTATTTGGTACCAGAACCAGAACCAACAGTCGGAAGCAGAGAAGAACAAATTTATGCTTGATGTCAGGAAAAACTTCCTAATGATCACAGGTATATAAAAGTGGGTGCATTTCCCTGAGAGATGGCAAGTTCCCATTCATTGGAAGCTGGCTAGCAGGGGTTGGATGGCCTCTTGTCAAATACAGGCATCCCTTGGAGATATTGCTGGTTCAATTCCAGACAACTACAATAAAGTGAATATCATAATAAAACCAGTTGCCCGAGTTTTTTTGGTTTCCTGGTACACATAAAAGTTACATTTAGTCTATTAAGTGTGCAATATAATCATATCTTAATGTATATATATATACATACATACATATATCTTGCTTTTAAAATACTTTGTTGCTAAAAACAAAAAAAAATGGTAACCATCATCTGAACCTTTGGGAGACAAAAGGGAGAAGCAAATTTTTTACACTTACAAAATAAAGGTGGGGTTCCCAGGGAGCTGCCTATTTTTGTATTTATGTGAGGTCAGCATCTTTTGGGCCCAGGGATGGGTTGTGATACATTTTTAGATCTATATTTGCAGCCAAACCCTTTCCTTTCTGTTCTCATTTCTGGTTCCCTCTGTAATGGGATTGCCCCACCCTCTCCACTACCCTCTGGCCCCCAGGGGAAGCCATAGAGGCTCCTTGGTCAGTTAGACTAGAGTGACTTTTGAGGACCTAGGAAAGATGCTTCTTTTTTCCTCTTCCATCTCTCTCTATTCCACCACTACTTAAAAAAAAATTCAAAAACCAGCTTTTGTGATCTGGGCTAGCAGCTGCCTCAGGGAGGAATCTCACTTTTGCAGCAGGTCCCATGCCAGAGAATTTTATAGCAACTAATCACTGCCTGCCCTTAGGAAACAAAGGGCAGTCTAACTGGCATGGTTGATTCAGGAGGGATACAACGAATGTGGTCCATGGTTTGGGCTGAAGATCAAGGTAGGAGAGGGTCAAAGAATGTATGCAGTTGCCATAGAAGAGTTAAGAAAACCCATTTTTCTCTCGGTCATTTCCCCAGCACTAATGGTAGTTTGTCTTTGTAGTTTGCCATCTTCGCCACTTAACCTTGGCCACTCACTTCACATCAATACCTTGAAGTGGATCAAAATGAAAGAATACAGAAAGTTTGGTTCAACTTGTAACCATTATTAGGCGTCTAAAACCACTTTCCTTGGGATGCACTTTTCCTCGGTAGCAAATGCAGCTTCTCATTTATTTCTTTGTTTGCCTGGTGTTGGCATGGGGGGACAGGGCAGGCTTTAAAGGCCACTTAGCTCTTTGCCTATAGCCTGTAACCAGACACTTAATGTACCTAGTATTGTTTCAGCAGAATTAAAGGTTCAAGTTTGTTTGTTTTTCCAACTCTTGAGTCCTTGGAAATCATCTCCACCTCTCCTCTCATTTTAATGTAAAAGATTTTTTTGGCTCACATAAAAATTTAAACCATCACCATAGAGACCTGGTTGGCACATATTAAGGGATATATTTAGATAGATAAGACCTGAGATTTGGAAAACCCCATTCCATAACTACACGAGACTTCAATTTCCATTTGAGGGCAGAGCAGGAGGAGAGCCAAAGTTTACTGACAACTCCTCTAATTAATTAGTCAGCAAGAATTAATGAAGTCCCTACTATGGACAAGGCACTAGCCCAAGGGTTGGGGATACAAAGTAATCCCCTCTACCATCACCTTCCAAAGTGGTCCCTGCTCTGGAGAAACTAATGGAGGAGGGAAAGAGGCCTGCCAACCACTATGTACAAGTATGTTCCATACAGGATACATTAGAGATAATTGTAAGGGGGAGGCACAAGAGAGTTGAGAGATCAGAAGTTTTCTTGTAGAAGGGATTTTAGCTGGGATTTGAAAGGAGAAAGCTGTGATACAGAGATGAAGTGGGAGATCATTCTAGCATGGGGGACAGCCAGCAAAAACAATTAACCAGGTAACATAACTGTTAAGAAAGAGTAGGGGCAGCTAGCTTCAGTGGACAGAGCGCTAGGCTTAGAGACAGGAGATCCTGGGTCCAAATGTGACCTCAGACACTTCCTAGCTGTGTAACCCTGGGCAAGTCTCTTAACCCCCATTGCCTGACTCTTGCCACTCTTCTGTCTTAGAACTGATACTAAAAAAGAAGGTAAGTGCTTGAAAAAAAAAGAGTAGGGAAGTAGGAAGGAGACAGAGTATGAAAGACTTTTAAGCCAGAGTATTTTATGTTCTGGAAGTAACAGGGAGCCACCAGCATTTATTGGGGGTAATGTGGTCAGCTTGGAGCGTGAGGAGATCAATTCGAGGACAGTTGAATAGAGGGTGGATTTAAGTAGACAGACTTGAGTCAGGAAGCCCAAGCAGCTGTTGTCTATTGTAACAGTCCAGGTAGCAGGTGATGAGGACCTGGCCCAGGGTGGTGGCAATGCCAGAACCCAGAAGGTGAAATACAAGAGAGAGAGATTTTACAAAGGTAAAATGAATAGAATTTGGCAACAGATTGCTTCTACAGTGGGCAAGTGAGGGAGAGTCAAGGATGACACATAGGCTGTAAGTTTAGATGACTGGGAGGGAAGTGGTGACCTTAGAGAATTGAGAAGAGAAGAAGAACAGGAGAAAGATAATAAGTTCAGTTTGGAACAATTCCACTCTCCTCTCTTCAAGAGGCATGTTGAGTTAAAATGGTATCTGTTGATTACATATCAGGTCTTTGTAGTCTTGGTGTATGATGTTCTTTGGGAGGATTTCAGATATCAGACTCTTTCCCTCATCACTATAATGGGGGATGTAATAGCTTAGTTTCTTCCACCTTAGCTCCTTCCTAACAAAAATTTGTTATAAAAAAGACAGTCACAGAAAGAGCAAACACATCTCCAAGGAGGTCATAAAACAGAAAATGCAGTTTAGGATGGATGATCAAATACATATGTGGCTTCTTCAGTTTGGAATTGAGATAAAACTCTTAGTCCAGCCAAGGAGAGAACAAATCTCCCCAGAGAAGTCTGCTCTAAGAAGTCTTTTGGGGGTATGACACTAATAAGAGAGAAAACTTTTGTTTTGGGGAAGGAGCAGCTTTCTCCATGCTTGTTATTCCATGTGCTCTTGTTAATCATTTCAAATTTGGGGCCTTCTCTGTCTCTCTGTCTGTCTGTTTGTCTGTCTCAGTTATGCTGGTATATGTGTTTATAGTTAATTGTGCTGTGAAAGGCAAAATGGAGAACTTCAGTGAACAGCCTGAAATTTATAGAATTCAACTAGGTCAGAGATTTAACTCTGTCAAAAACATCAGAATGTTCTTAACTGGGGGTTCTATGAGCTGGATAGTATGAGAAGATATGATGATGATTTTTATTAATAACTTTTATAGGCTCCTTAAAAAGTAGACAGATGCCTATATGAGGACCAGGACCAACTCACCCTATCCTCCCTTTACAAATCTGTAGCCTTCATGGCACAAAGAGAAGTTTCTTCCACTCCCGGGTAGGCAGGTCCCTTGACAAAATTAGGACATCCAAGGCATTGGTGCTGGTTGGGTAGCCTGGGATCTCTTTGTTGGTACTTAGCTCTTCCTGAGAATAGGATTCAAGAGGATGGTAGCTTGAATCCTCTGCCTGAGTAGGAGAAAGTGAGCAAAACTATGTCATCCAGATTCCTTCAGAGTTTTTTTAATTTCAGCTGAGTCACCCCATTTTGCCCATCAAAAATGGTAACTACTATTAAAGTACCTTTTCTAGGAGGGAAGGAAGGAAGGAAGGAAGGAAGGAAGGAAGGAAGGAAGGAAGGAAGGAAGGAAGGAAGGAAGGAAGGAAGGAAGGAAGGAAGGAAGGAAGGAAGGAAGGAAGGAAGGAAGAAAGGAAGGAAGGAAGGAAGGAAGGAATAAACAGGAGAGACATTTCAGTCAAATTTTGGCTCTAAATCCTTTCTGCATCTCAGATTCATTTCAGCCAATATTCTTTCTAGAAAATATAGTATTTATTCCTTAATAGATATGAATAAGCTAAAAGATATGAATGGACAATATTCAAAGAAGAAATCAGAGCTCAGAGAAATTAAGTGACTTGCCCATGGCCATACAGCTAGTATGTCAAAGCTGGGACTTGAACCCATGACTTCTGACTAACTCAATTATTTTTTCCACTGTTCCAAGCAGTTTCTTCCTCATATTGTAAGGGTGTGTTGCTAAATATTTAATGATTGGCTCTCCAGAAAAAAACTGACACATTTTAAAGTTCCATCCTCATTATTAACATTTTCTCCATCATTTTCTAAAATCTAGATAATCAACAGAGCAATAAATCAAGCCCTGATTCCTCCCATATGCCAATTTTGAATTTATAAATGCTCACACTGAAAATTTAACAATTGGCTCTCAAATCTAGTACACCCCTGCAAGTACCTGAAGATCCAGAACTCTAAATCTCTCCTTCTCAAGTCTCCAGAAGTCTCTATCTTTGTTATCTTGCCATCAATAATTTTGAATGCAAGGTGCTAGATTACCTAGAATAAATTAGAGAAATAGTGATGGGGTGAGGGAGCTGGTCATTATGCATTTAAGTGAAAGGGGTCTGAATCTGGTTGCTCAGTCTGGTAATTTCATCCCTATGGGTCAATCAACCTGAGAGAGAGGTATCTCTAAAGTTGCTTCTTAACCTAGAAAGTATTGCCTTCAGATCGAGGAAGTCTTTCCCTCCAACACCAAACCACATCACTTCCTGTCTGCAATACCAGCTGCCATAGTAGCAGCAGCTACAACAAAGTCTTGGGGTTTCCATTGTTGAATCAGGCCCCAACTTTTTTTCAATGATCTCAGCAAGCATGATGATTTCAGCATACAGGAAAGAGCCCATCCTCTCCACTTTCTCATTAGTGTTGGCAGTCCTTATCCACAGGGTTCCGGGCACAATGAAGCAGCCCCACGTGTACCAGGAAACACAGCTGTGTATACTTAGTGGCATGAGGCTCTGGGGTCTGAATGGAGAGAAAAAACAGTCTAGGCTCTCACTGACAAATCACCCCAAGGCTAGACTTTGAGAGTCCTGGAAAACACATGTGGTAGAACTAGGAGGCTTTGAAAGGAAATGGTGAGGAAATAGGGTTGTGGGTCACAGCAGACAATGTTGGAAAGACCCATATTCAAATTCTGCCTCTGCCTTTGCCTTTTATTAGCTGTGTGAACTCAATCAGGTTACTTTGCCTTCTCAGAATTATTATCCTCATCTGTAAAATAAGAATAATATCATCTCCTTTAATAACTTCCACAACAGGTTATTATTAAAAGCAGTACTCCCATGGAGAGTTGGCCCTGAAGCTAGGAGGACATGGGATCAATCAAATCCCACCTCTGCCATATGACACATACAAAGCATGGTGTTTTACACAAAGAAAGTACTTTATGTTTTATTCATTCATACTGGCTATATGACCTTGGATATGTCCCTCAACCTCTCAGCAATCTCTAAGACTATAATCCACAGACAGTATGCCAGTTTACATAGGCTAAGAAAATGTCCTCATTCCAGAGTTCCCTATGCCAATGAAAATGCAGGTCTAGTCCTGTAATTGATAGTTCTGATGGACTATCAACCAATCACTTTCTCTAAATTTTAAAAACTTTATTATATTTTCACTCTTCTGCAGAATACTCTTCTCCCTCCCTTCCTTCCTTCCTCCCACCCCTCCTTTCTTCCTCCCTTCCTCCTTTCTTCTTCCCTCTCTCTCTCCCTCTCTCTCTCTCCTCTCTCTCTCTCTCTCTCTCTCTCTCTCTCTCTCTCTCTCTCTCTCTCTCTCTCCCTCCCTCCCTCCCTCCCTCCCTCCCTTTCTTCCTTCCTTCCTCCCTTCCTTCCTTCCTTCCTTCCTCCCTTCCTTCCTTCCTTCCTTCCTTCCTTCCTTCCTTCCTTCCTTCCTTCCTTCCTTCCTCCCTTCCTTCCTCCCTTCCTTCCTCCCTCCCTCCCTCCCTCCCTCCCTCCCTCCCTCCCTCCCTTCCTTCCTCCCTCCCTCCCTTCCTCCCTTCCTTCCTTCCTCCCTTCCTTCCTTCCTTCCTTCCTTCCTTCCTTCCTTCCTTCCTTCCTTCCTTCCTTCCTTCCTTCCTCCCTCCCTCCCTCCCTCCCTCCCTTCCTTCCTTCCTTCCTTCCTTCCTTCCTTCCTTCCTTCCTTCCTTCCTTCCTTCCTTCCTTCCTTCCTTCCTTCCTTCCTTCCTTCCTTCCTCCCTTCCTTCCTCCCTCCCTCCCTCCCTCCCTTCCTCCCTCCCTCCCTCCCTCCCTTCCTTCCTCCCTTCCTTCCTTCCTCCCTCCCTCCCTTCCTCCCTTTCCTTCCTTCCTCCCTTCCTTCCTCCCTTCCTTCCTCCCTCCCTCCCTCCTTCCTCCCTTCCTCCCTCCCTCCCTCCCTCCCTTCCTCCCTTCCTTCCTCCCTTCCTTCCTCCCTTCCTTCCTCCCTCCCTCCCTCCCTCCCTTCCTCCCTCCCTCCCTTCCTCCCTCCCTCCCTCCCTTCCTTCCTTCCTTCCTTCCTTCCTTCCTTCCTTCCTTCCTTCCTTCCTTCCTTCCTTCCTTCCTTCCTTCCTTCCTTCCTTCCTTCCTCCCTCCCTCCCTCCCTCCCTCCCTTCCTTCCTTCCTTCCTTCCTTCCTTCCTTCCTTCCTTCCTTCCTTCCTTCCTTCCTTCCTTCCTTCCTTCCTCCCTCCCTCCCTCCCTCCCTCCCTCCCTCCCTCCCTCCCTCCCTTCCTCCCTTCCTTCCTTCCTTCCTTCCTTCCTTCCTTCCTTCCTTCCTTCCTTCCTTCCTTCCTTCCTTCCTTCCTTCTCTCTCCCTCCTTTCCTCCCTCTCTCCCTCTCTCTCTTTCTCATTCTGCTGTGAATTTTTCAAATGAAATTTCTCTGTATATCTTAAGAATAGGGTTTTTTTCTGGTGAATGGAGATGGTTCCCAGCAGAACCCAGGGAGCCAGGAACATTTTTCTGTAGTGTCCCTGCCTTGCATGGAGTTTCCACTACAATTCCCCCCACATACAGACCAGATTGCAAGAATAAAAAGTACCAGCCCAAATGTCAAAACCCACAACATGACCCCATATACCAGTCAGTAATGGTTTTGCTTTTTCAATTTTTGAACAATAGAGAAACAGATACTTAAGAACTGAATAGGTGAAAGAGTAAGGAAAAACAAAACAAATCAAAATGCAGGGCCCTTGAACTGTTTGAAATGCTAAGCCAGGGATTGCAACATCTCTCCTTTCTATTATAAAATACACATAATAAGCACATACCACTTCCTTCCAAAAAGAATACATAGTGATTTATAAAACTAAAGTCAATTTAAAATAGGACAGTTTTTTTTTAAAATCATAAAAGATGCAGAGAAAGATGCTTATCAGGTATCTGGGCTAAGAGCCAATTCAATTGAATTTAATAGACATTTTATTAAATGTTTGCTAGATGGAAGGCACTGTGCTTACACATTCACAGAATCTAAAGCTGCAGGGGGTTTCAGAAACAAAGGTCTTCAAGTCCAAACCATAGATGAATTTTGTTGTATTTGTTTCAGTTTTGTGACTGACTCTTCATGAGCCCTTTTGGGGGTTTTCTTGGCAAAGATACTGGAGTGGTTTGCCATTTCCTCTCTAGCTCATTTTATAGATGAAGAAACTGTGGCAAATAGGGTTAAATGACTTGTGCAGGGTCCCACAGCTAGTGTCTGAAGCTGGATTTTAGCTCAGGGCTTCCTGCCTCCAGGGCTAGTGCTTTATCCACTGCACCACCTAACTACCCCCCATATATGTATTGGAATCCATTTATCAATATACCCAATGAACCTCCCTCTGAACACCTTTGGTAAGGGAGAATTTACTATTCTCAGTCAGTCAATTCAGCTTAATAGCCAACATTTATATAATGTTTGCTATAGTCTTACATTTGCTAAGAACTTTACAATTATCTCATTTATTTCTCACAACTATCCTGGGCAGTAGATGCTATTAGAATACCGTGTTTCAGATGAGGAAACCAAGGCATACAGTGTTTAAGTGACTTCCCCAGAGTCACACAGCTGGTGTCCAAGATTGGATATGAATGAAGGTCTTCCTGACTCCAAACCTACCACTTTATCCATGGCACATCTTGACCACAGATCAAATCATTAAGATGTTTTCCCATACACTGAGTCTAAGTTTTCTTCTTAACAATTTCAGCCCATTGTCTCTAGTTCTGCCCTCTGTGATAAAGCAAACACCAATTGAGTCCCTTTTCTCTAGGACACACTTGGAACTGCTTTAAGACAGCCATGATACTGTCACTTTCTTCCTGAAGCTTAACATTTCCCCCTTCTTCAACTGACCTTTAAATGGAATGATTTCCAGTTTCCTTCACCATCCTGATTCCCCACCACTGGATGCTCCAGATTGCCAGCAGTCCACTTAAAATGTGGTACCTAGAACTGACACAATACTCTGGCTACAGCCTAACTGGATCAAAGTACAGTGGTTGTATCACCTGTCAAATGGCCTTATGTGTCTGCTCATAGTCCACTAATCTGTGCTGCCTCTCCCTTCCATAATCATTTCCCCATGAACTGTTGTCTAGTCATCTTTTCCCTGTCCTGTTCAATCAATTGAAAAAAAATGTATTAAGTACCTACTAAGTGCCAGATACTCTGCCGGGTAGTGCAGACACATAGATAAAAATGAATAGGACCGGCCCTCAAAGAATTTACATGCTAAGGAAGAAACAACGTTCTCATGTGAAGGTATACAAAATACATACAAAGCAGATGCAAGGGTATGTTGGAGGGGGAGTGGGTAGAGGGGAGGTCCCATACAGAAGAAAGCTCTAGAACGGAATCTTGCAGGAAACCAGGGATTCCAAGAATAGAGATTAGGAGAGAAAGTGCTCCAGTCATGGGGGGTAGCCAGTGCAAACACTCAGAGATAGAGAATGGAGTGTTGGGTGTCAGGAATAGCAAGAAGCCCAATGTAACTGGCCTGTAAAGTGTATGGAGGGAAAGAATCATTTGACTCATTGAATGTAAACATGGAATTTCATATATATGCCTGTTTCCTTCCAACTTATGGGATATCATTTAGCATTATTCTTGTTCAAGAACCTTTGGACTTTAATTCTGTTCTTTAACATGTTAGTTATTCCTTTCTGATTTATGTAATTTGCAAATATGATGAACTCACTATGCCTTCTTTTAAATCATTGATAAAAATGGTGACACTTTTCATTCACTGAGGACTGTTCTGGTGAGTTGGCTAGCCTACACCTCTCCATCTTGTTCCCAAAGAAAATTTCGCTTCTCTTCACCTTCTTCTCTTACCCCTGCTTTCCAACTTCTTTTATGTGTTTTTTCCCCATTAGAATGAAAGCTCCTTGAGGAGAGGGACCATCTTTTCTTACTTATATTTGTATCCTTAACACAGAGTCTGGAAGATAATAAATGTTTAATAAGTGCTCTAGCATCTATCTATCTATCTATCTATCTATCTATCTATCTATCTATCTATCTATCTATCTATCCATCCATCCATCTTTATCTCTATTATCTATCATCTATCACTATCTATTTCTGTTATCTATTCATCTATCATCTGTCTTGCTCTATCTAGTCTTAGAAATTTATCCTTCAGAGGGATAAGAATTTTAAATCTATGAAATTCTATTTTTTCTCTGCTTGGTGTTATGAATACTAAGATGAAAAAAAAAACACCCCAGCACATTGCCAGATCTCAAATCTAATAGAGGATTTAAGATATTCATGCACACCAATTATTCAATAAAATGTAGTATGGACCAAAGAAAGATCTAAATAAAGTTTTCTGGAAATCTTAGGGGTTGTTCATCTTTAATTAAGAAAGATCCTAGAAGACTTCATGGAGGAGGCGGTACCTGAGCTTGGACTGGATGGGGGTGGGATGCGGTGGGGAATACAGTTGTTAGCAAATGAAGATGTGGAAGAAATATGTTAGGGGTCTGTAGCACAACCTCTGTTTGTCAATGTATAGAGGTGGGGAGAGCACCGAACATGGGATTTTAGACATTAAAGTCACCTTAGAAATCATCTGATTCAATTCCTTCATTTTACATATGACAAAACTGAGGGTCAGAGAATTAAAGTAACTTGTCCAAGATCACATAAGTAATAAGTGGATAAAGCAGGAGTTGAACTCAGGTCTTCTAACTCCACTTACTACTTGATGTTTGACTGAAGTATGGGTATGTTGAAGAGAGTGAAGTAGAATAGTATCAGATAGGAAGATTTTACTCATTGTGTGGAGGTTCTTATTTTTCAGCTTGTTGTTATTGTTTTTGTCCTCTAAGTAGTCTAAAGTTACTGAAGATTTTTGAGTAGGCAAGTGTATTGGCTAAATACATTTCTTAGGAAGAGTATTTATGTGTCTGTGGACAGATAGAAAAGTGGAAAGATTGGAAACAAGGACACTAGTTAGAAGGTAACTACAATAGTTGAGGTAAGAAGAAATGAGGATAGTGAAAGTATGAGTTGAGAGATATGGAAACAGTATAATGATAGAGCAATTGGTAACTAGATATAGTGGATGAGAAAGGGTAAAAATGATTCTGAGGTCCCAAGCCTGGGTGGCTGGAAGCATGGTGACACCATATGCAGAAATAAGGAATTTAGGAGAAGGAAATCTGGGAAGGAAAATGAGTTCAATTTTGAACATGATGCATTCATTTGAGGTTTTAACAGGGCATCCACATGGAGATATCCAGAGATATAAAATTAGAGCTCAAAGGAGGTAAGTATGAATCTTCAAGTTTTCTGCCTAGGAGTCATATTTGTAACTGTGAAAATAAATGAGGCCATCAAATGAGACAGAAGGGAACCAAGGACACCAGCTCAAGGGAGTTTAGGAAAGAAAATGCTGGCAAAGGAGATCTAAAATGATCAGATGCTAAAGAAAAAAGCCAGTAGAAAATGGAATCAAAGAAGTCAAGAGAAGAGGCTATTAAGAGAGAAGAGATATTCCACAAAGCCAAATGTTACAGAAAGGTCAATTAATTTGATCCCAAGATCATTAGATATGACAATTAATTAATATGGTAACTTGTGACTTCAGAGAGGGAAGTTTCATTCACTAGAGTGGTGAGAACAGAGGGCACGGGGATTAAGGAGTGAGTCACTGAAGAGGAAGTGGAGGTAGAGGAACACATTTCTTCTCTTTATCAATGAAGGAGAAGAGAAAATTAGGGTGATAGTTTATGAGATTAGGAAGGTCAAGAGAAGTTTTAAAGATTAAGGAGACAAGCAAAAGAGAAGGATGAAGACACAGAAAGATCCCGAGGTATGGAAGAAGAGAGATAGAGGGGCACATAATGGAAGGTTTCAATCTTCTCATTGTAAGATTGGGTACCATTTAGAATAAAACAGTCAAATCCAACTGTGAATCATAGAAAAGAGAGCCAGTTAATTCTTAGGAATTTTGTGCAGATTCTCCCTTGTTCCTCTGTTAGAATGTAGCAAAGTGGGTGGGAAAGGAAATTGTTTTCTTATTCCCTCAAACAATAATGGTGCTTTGCCATAGAAGAGAAAGATGAAGGGAAGGGAACTATTTTTTAAAGTTTATTTATTTAGTTAATTAATTTAGAATATTTTCTATAGTTACATGAATCATGCTCTTTCCCTCTCTTCCTCACTCCCCACTCCCAGAGCCAATGAGCAATTCCCCTGGGTTTTACACGTGTCATTGATCAAGACCCATTTCCATATTATTGATATTTGCATGAGGGTGATCGCTTAGAGTCTACAATCCCAATCATGTCCCTGTACAACCATGTGATCACGCAGTTGCTTTTCTTCTGTATTTCTGCTCCCTAGTGTTCTTTCTCATAAGTTCCTCAGAATTGTCCTGGACCATTGCATTGCAACTAGTAGAGAAGTCCATTACATTCGATTGTGCCACAGTGTATCCATCTCTGTGTATAATGTTCTGGTTCTGCTCCTTTCACTTTGCATCAATTCCTGTAGGTCATTCCAGTTCACATGGAACTCCTCCAGTTCATTATTGCGAAGGGAACTATTTAGTAAATGCCAGTTATAATGCTAACTGCTTTATAGATAATATAACATTTGATCTTTATAATAATCCTTGGAGGTAGATGCTATTAACATCTCAATTTTACAGATGAGGAAACTGGGACAAGCAGAGGTTAAGTGACTTAGCCAGGGGGTCAGTGAATATATGAGGCTGGATTTGAATTTAAGTCTTCCTTACGTGAAATTCATTATCCTATCTACTCTACCACTTATCTGCCTTATAGAAGCACACAAGATCAATCAATGAAGCTTGAGGGTATCTGCAGAGTCAGTTGAAGGAGTCCACACTAAGCATTAAAGTTTTGGTGTGTGGACTTTGAATCCTGGCAGGTAGATAACAAGCCACAGGGCTAGGCTAAGTCTCCTATTGGTCCTATGGCTTGGAGTATGGCTCTTTCCATTCCTTGACCAGAAGGAGTCTGAGACCTTGAATATGGTTTGACCATACATATTTCCTATACATGTGCTACTCTACTTCTGAATTCTACAGACATCCATTATTCCCACTGACTCTATGTGTATTTGACTCTATATGAGAGAGGGAACCCTAGATTAATAGGAGAAATGTTATTTTGTTACTGTTCTTAGACACCATTCAGTAAAATGCCTTTGCCTTGAGCAAATTGAGTCTTCTAATTGATTATAGCAAAGGTAAAATACACCAGTGTGGGCTCATGAACTAGAATTTAAAGAATATAGACCTGAAGAGTACTTTGGGTAGTTGTCCCAAGTCGTTTTGCTTGTCCTACTCAGTCGGAATGCAGGGTTTCATGAACTATTATCCAATTTTCACTTCAACGTAAATCCTCCCTTGATCTTCTTACCATGCCTGCCAAGATTTCCCTGTTCTCTCAGGACTGAGTTTTATACAACTACAAAACTTCTGGCTCTGCCTGTCCTTGTCAGTATACTTGTTTTAATGTCTTAAGTCTCCAGGCAGAAGAAACTGATAGGTTCTAATTTCTCTTTTTATAACATCACTCATAATTAGATAATATAATAGCAAAAGCAGATTTTAAATAACCAACCTATTCTATATTCTGCTGAGCCACAAAATTAACACTTCATTATCCAAGTGCACACAATTTAAAAGGGAATTATGTTCAGCAAATCTTGAAGTTCTTTCAGGATTGTATTGTTAGTTATTAGATAATTTTTCTAGCTCAAATTCTGCCACTAATAGTTCTGTTAACTTAAGCCAAACACTCAAAACACTTCAGTAAAACACTCCAAGACTCCTATCGATAAAGTTTAGTCGTCTGGGTGGGGGCAATGGATAGAGTGCTGGACCTGGAGTCAGGGATTCAGGGATACTCACCTTTGTGAGTTTAAATCTGTTCTCAGGCATTTACTAGCTGCAATACCTTAGACAAGTCAATTCACCTGGTTTGCCTCGGTTCCTCATCTATAAAATAAGCCTGAGAAGGAAATGACAAACTACTCTCCTATCTTTGCCAAGAAAAACTCAAATGGGGTCATGAGGCATCAGATATGCTTGAAAACAACTCAACAACAAAAGTTAGGGCATTGGATAAAGTCAAAGGTTCTTACCCTGGATTTTAGGAACTTTCCAATTATTTTGATTACTATATGAATCTAGTTGGTTTCCTCTGAATTTATTTTATAGATTTCAAAGCTTTATTCTAAGAAGGGGTCCACAGGCTACATCAAACTGCCAAAGGGATCCATTTCACCAGAAAAAAAAGCTTTAAGCACATGAGAATGCCAAAGGGGTCCATGATACAAAAAGCATTAAAAATCCCTAGTTAAAATCACCTCTCAGGTCTTATATATGATTATTATTTTCCATAATGCATGTCATATTTAAATTATCACAAATTTATATATAATCATAAACTCTTGGAGTTAGAGGGGACCTCAAAGATCATCTGACTCATTATCTAATGGGAGTCACCTCTGGAACATTTGTATCCCGAACATGTTATTATCCTGAAACTGTTTAAAGACCTCCAGTAATAGAAAAATCTTTTCCTCTTTAGACAATTCTACTGGCTAGAAAGTTTTTCCGTATATTGAGTCAAAATCTGTCTTTCTGTAGTTTTTACACTTTGTCCTTGGTCCTTCACTCTGAGGCTAGGCAAATTAAATTGAAAGTCTCTTGTTAAAGTTGGCCCTTCAAATATTTGAAGGCATCTGCCCATTCTTCCCAGGTCTTCTCTCTCACAAGCCAACCACACTTCCTGCTTGAAAGATTTCAAATGCCTTCACAAATTGTGTCCTGAAGTGGATGTTTTTGAATCTGGTAATCGTGTAACCGGAAATTAAAGTCAGAAAATCTAGGTTCAAATCCTGACAATAGCTATGGGAACTTGAGCAGATAGCTTAATCTCAATTTCCTCATCTGTTAAATAGGAGAACTGGAACTGGGTTCATAAAATGCCTCCTAGTTCTCAATCTATGACCTCTGTGTCTTCCACTTTCGCTTGAGAAAAATAAGTACTCAATTACTGGTTATTGAGTTGATGCTGCTTTGCTGGGTGGCCTGTGAATTCAACTATAAATGAACAAATATTTATTCAGCACCTGCTATCTGCAAGGCAGAGTGATAGATGCTGGAGATACAAAACCAAGGGAAACTGTTGTCTGCCCTCAAGACGCTTAGACTCTAGTTACTCACAGTAAGGCATCTGGAGTAGCCTGAACCTGCAATGCAGCAAGTAAACATTTGGGAGAACATTAATGACTACTCTGAGTAAGCTTGAGTGTTCATTCGCAGCATGCTTCTGCCCTAGGAAAATGCTAGTTTCTAAGTGATAAACTAATGCCTCTTTATGGAAGAGAGGGAGAAAACAAAAAGAAAAGCAAAAAGTTTCCAGGTTTGAAAACCCCAGAACTTTCAACTTATTGACTTGTGATGTCATCCTGGTGGATTCTTGGGAAGATAACAGCCCCGGTACAATTGAATGAATAGTCTTCAAGAATTGCTGAGGTTAAAACATTCAACTTCCCACAACAATCTGGTCATTCAGGATCCTATCTAATTTAGCTGGACAGATAATCCCAAAGACCTGAAAAAACTCTAGCTTGGAAGAATATGCCAACATATATGTTCCCCTGGCATTGGAGAAACCAAAATCATCTCTCCACCACTCCCACCTCTTTGAGGCACTAAGAGAAGATTTGGGGGGACTCAGGATTGTGAGAAAATGCCCACCTCTTCAGATACCAGTCATAGAGAAAATCAATATCTGCTAACATTGAATCGTCTTTCTGTGTTAAAAAAGAACCCTGAGGACATTTTTCTTCAACTAAGAACTTACACATATCAGAAGCAGTATTTGAACCTACATATTACTGACTTAGAATAAAAAACAATAAAAAATTGTTCAGTGAAAATATTAATATCTCCATTTGAGAGATGGAGAAATGAGTCCCATGGAGGTAAGTGACTTGCATAGAGTCATATTTTTTGCCAGTTTTTAGGACGTGTTTTTACCAGTTTTTTCCAAATTTTTCTTTACCAAAACTTTTTTTTCTACCAAAGGTCCTTGCTTCTTAAAACCTGGAAGTAAAACAAGAGTAACAAACCTGACTCCATTCTGTGTCCTGCTTTTCCTAACCCCAATTGCTCCCTCCTGGTTTCAGGTATATCTATGGTCTGTGGTATGAATTTAATGATCCAATCACAGTTCCAAAGAACACATGATGAAGTATGCTACCCATCTCTAAAGGATATTGGACTGCAGATTGAGATGTTTTGTTTTTACATGGCCAATATACAAATTTGTTTTGACTATATCTTTATAATAGATTTTGTTTCTCTTGATTTCTGACAGTGGAAGCCAGAGATGGAAAGGAGAGGACACAGATCTGAAAATAAAATGATTTTTGATTATTTAAAAATTTCATCATTTTTTAAACATTCATTTCTTTTAAAATTTGTGTGTCAAATTATCCTCCTGCCTTCCTCTGTTAAGAGAGTAGGCAATATGATACCAATTATACATGTAAAATCATGCAAAATATATTTCTCTATTAGCCCAAAGTATTTTCCCAAAAAAGGCAAGAAAATTATGAATCAATTATCATTAAGAGTTTATCCATTCTCTCTCTTGAGAAGTGGAGAGCATTTTGTTTTTTTCATGAGTCCTTTGGAATTGTCTCAGATCATGGCATTGATCAGAGTAACCAAGTCTTTCACAATTGTTCTTCATTACAACATTGCTGTTATTATACACAGTTATCTCTCTGATTCTTCACATCTATTCATAGAGGTCTTGCCATGTTTTTCGAAAACTATCCCTTCATCATTTCTTATAGCACAATAATATCCCATCACAATCATATACCACCACAACTTGTTCAGCTGTTCCTCAATTGGTAGGCATAGTCATGATTTCCAATTCTTTGTTACCATAAATAGAGCTGCTATAAATATTTTTGTGCATATAGATCCTTTCCCTTTTTCTTTGATCTCTCTGGGATACAAATCTAGTAATTGCATGCTGTGGCAAAGGGTATGTACAGTTTTATAGCCCTTCAAATATGGTTACAATTTTCCAGAATGATTGGACCAGTTCACAACTCCACTAACAGTTCATTATTCCCTCATCCAATCTAGCGTTTCCCATTTCTGATAGATGTGAGATGATACCTCAGAGTTCTTTTAATTTGCATTTCTCTAATCAAGAATGATTTAGAGGGGTGACTAGATGGTTCAGTAGATATAGAACCAAGCCTAGATTCAGGAGGATCTGGGTTCAAATTTGACCTCAGATACTTTGTAGCTGTGTGTCCTTGGACAAGTTACTTAAACCCAGTTGTCTAGCCCTTACCAATCCTCTGCCTTGGAACCCATACTTGGTATTGATTCTAAGATAGAAGGGCTTATTAAAACAACAAAAAAAGTGATTTTAGAGTACTTTTTCATGTGACTATAGAAGCTTTGATTTCTTCTTCTGAAAAGTGCTTGTTTGTATTCTTTAAACATTTGTCAATTGGGGAATGGCCCTTATTTTTATAAATTTGACTCAGTTCTATATTCAGTATATACTCTTTGATAAATGAGATCTTTATCAAAGAAACTTGCTATAAATTTTTTATATTATTTCATTATCTATGGTACCTTTTAGCAAAATGTAGTTTCCCTGATTATCTCTTCTAATAAGATCTATGTTTGCTTTTGCTTTGTCTGAGATTATATTGCTATTCTTGCCTTTTTTACTTCAGTTAAAGCATATTAGATTCAGCTCTAGGCCTTAATTTTAATTCTCTGTGTGTTTTTTGTTTTAAGTATGTCTCTAGTAATTAAGATATTGTTGGATTCTGGTTTCTAATCCTTTCTGCTAGCTGTTTCTGTTTTATGGATGAGTTCATCCCAGTCACATTCATAGTTATGACTACTGACTGTGCATTTCCCTCCATCCCATTGTCTTCTGTTTTTTACCTCTCTCTTTTCATGTTGTCCCTCCTCAAAGGTCTATTTTGCTTCTAACTGCTGCCTCCTTTAATCTGTCTTCCATCACTCCCTCCTTTCTTTTTTTCCTCTTTCTCTTTCCATATGGAGTAAGTCCGATTTCTATATACAACTGTGTGTGTGTGTGTATGTGTGTATTCTTTGAATTAATTCTGATGAGAGTGAAATTCAAGGACTGCCTGTCACCATTCCCATTTTCCCCTCATTTGCATGCCTCATTTTTAAAAAAACCTTACTTTCTGTCTTAACAAGACAGAAGGGTAAGGGTTAGTCAAATGAGAATTATGTGGCTTGCCTTCAGAGCTAGTAATTGTCTGAGGACAGTGTTGAGCCCACATTATCCCAACTCCAGGCCTGCCACTCTATCCATTGTGCCACTAGCTGCCTACAAGGGCCTTTTTTCTGTGGCAAAATGTTCTTCATTCTACCTCTCCCTTTTCCCAGTGCATAACATTTTTCCCTCCTTAATTTTTTGGAGATAATTACAACATAATCAGCTCATACCTATGCCTTCTGTCTATATAAACTCCTTTTAACTTCCCTAATAATGCAAAAAGTTCTTAGGAGTTACATGCATTATCTTTCCATTTAGGAATAAAAAAAAAGTTTGACTTTATTGAGTCCCTTCTGATTATTGTTTCATGTTTACCTTTTTAAGCTTCTCTTGAATCTTCTATTTGAATGTCAAATTTTCTATTTAGATCTGGTATTTTCATTAGAAGAGCTTAATTTCATTAAATATCTATTTTTCTCTCTGAAAAATTATATTTAGTTTTGTTGGGTAGATGATTCTTGGTTGTGATTCTATCTTCTTTTCCTTCTAGAATATCATATCAAAGGAGCCCTCTACTCATTTAAAAGGAAGTTGCTTTGTGATCCTTAATATGGCTCCACAATATTTGAATTGTTTCTTTCTGGTTGTTAGGAGTGTTTTTTTAGACCTAGGAGCTCTAGAATTTGGCTACAACATTCCTGGGAGTTTCTATTTTGGAATCTCTTTCAGTAGGTAGTCAATAGATTCTTTAAATTTCTATTTTACCCTCCAGTTCTAGAATACCAGGGCAGTTTTCCTTAATAATTTGTTGAAATATAATGTCAAGGCTCTTTGATCATTATTTTTAAGTAGTTCAATAATTTAAATTTCTCTCCTTGATCTATTTTCCTGATCAACTGTTTTTTCCAATGATATATTTCACACTTTATTCTATTTCTTTTCATTCTTTTGATTTTGTTTTATTGCTTCTTGATGTCACAGGAATGTTGTTAGCTTCCATTTATCCTATTCTAATTGTTAAAGAAGTATTTTCTTCAGTGAGATTTTGTACCTCACTCTCCATTTGACCAATTCTTGTTAAGAAGTTCTTTTCTTTAGTGATTTTTTGTACCTTCTATTTTATTTGACCTATTCTGTTTTTAAGAACTTCTTTTCTTCAGTGAATGTTTTTGCCTCTTGCCAAATTGTTAATTCTCTTTTCAAAACTTTCATAAATCTCTCTCATTTCTTTTCCTATCTTTCACTCTTATCTCTTTGCCACATGTTTCTTTTCTTAACTCTTCCAGAAATTCTTGTTGGGCTGGGGCCCAATTAATATTTTCTCTGGGGTTTTGGGGGGTTGTTTTTACATCATTGTCTTCTGAGTTTCTGTCTTGGTCTTTTGTAACACCATAGTAAAATTTTATGATCAAATTATTCTTTTCATGATTGCTCATTTTTCCAGCCAATTTCTTGACTTTGGACTTTATGTCCCCACTTTAGGGTCACATGTTCAATTTTCTAACATCTTCCTCCCCTCCATGTATACTATGATCCATTGACACTGGCCTCTTTGCTTTCCCTCACACATTATACTCCATCTCTCCATTTAGCATCTTCACTGGGGGTCCTCCATGTCTCAGCTCACATCTCACATTCTGTAAGAAGCCTTTCCCTCTAAGATCATATTCAGTTTATCCTGTGTATTATCTTATCTATAGACTGTTGTTTGCATGATGATTTCCCCCTTATAATATGAGCTCCTTGAGGTCAGGGATTTTATTTTTGTCTTTGTATTCCTAGTGTCTAGCACAGTGCCTGGCACATAGTGTCTAATAAATAATTGTTGACTAGACTATTTGGGTCCAGGCTTTTACTTGAAAAAAATGGAGGAATGATACTTCCTGAAACATTTGAACCCTCTTTTATTTATTTTTCTTTCTCATCATCAAATAACTTTAATGCCTATTACTTAAAGTTGAAATTGTATAGATAATAATTTAACAAAATTCTTTCCTTTTAGCATGCTAATCACATCTGGTTATAATTAGAATGTTTCATCCTCATTTTAAAAATACTTTCTTTTTCTTTTTAGTTTCCACTTAAATTTGATTTTTTATCACTTTTTAAAAAGTTAAATTGATTAATTAAGAATATTAAGAACAGATACCACAATTTGTTCAGTCATTCCCCAATCAAAGGGCATCCCTTCATTTTCTAATTTTTTGCCACCACAAAGAGCATGGCTATAAATATTTTTGTACAAGTCTTTTCCCTTATTATCTCTTTGGGGTATAAACCCTGCAGTGATGTGGTTGGATTAAAGGACAGGCAGTCTTTTAAAGCCCTTTGGGCATAGTTCCAAATTGCCTTCCAGAATGGTTGGATCAATTTACAAATCCAGTAGCAATGTGTTAATTTTCCAATTTTGCCATATCTCCTCCAACATTTATTACTTTCCTTTGCTATCATATTAGCCAATATGCTAATTGTGAGGTGGTAGCTCAGAGATTTTTTTAGTTGCATTTCTTTAGTTATAAGAGATTTAGAACACTTAAAATTTTTTTAATTTAAAATTTTTATTTAATTAATTTAGAATATTTTTCCATGGTTATACAATTCATGTTCTTTCCCTCCCCTCTCCCATCCCATAGCAAATGAGTAATTCCACTGGTTTTACATGTGTCATTGATCAAGACTTGTTTCCTTTTTATTATTAATATTTGCATTAGGGTGATCACTTACAGTCTACCTCCCCAATCATATCCCCATCGACCCATGTGATCAAGCAATTGTTTTTCTTCTGTCTTTATACTTCCACAGTTCTTTCTCTGAATGCGAATAGCATAGAATACTTTTTCATGTGCTTATTGATAGTTTTAATTTCTTTATCTGAAATCTGCCTATTTATATCCCTTGTCCATTTATCAATTAGGGAATGGCTTGATTTTTTTGTACAATTGATTTAGCTCCTTATAAATTTGAGTAATTAGACCTTTGTCAGAAGTTTGTGTTATAAAGATTTTTTCCCAATTTGTTGCTTCCATTTTAATTTTGGTTGCATTGGTTTTGTTCATATAAAACCTTTTTAATTTAATGTAATCAAAATTATTCATTTTACATTTTGTAATATTCTCTCTCCCTTACTTGGTCTTAAAATCTTTCCCTTCCCATAGGTCTGACAAGTAAACTAATCAATGTTCACCTAATTTACTCATAGTTTTCTTTTTTATATTTAAGTCATTCACTCATTCTGAATTTATCTTGGTATAGGGTATGAGATGTTATCTAAACTTAATCTCTTCCATACTGTTTTCCAATTTTCCCAGAACTTTTTGTCAAATTGTGGATTTTTTGTCCCAAAAGCTGTGATCTTTGGATTTATTGTACACTGTCTTGCTGAGGTAATTTACTCCAAGTCTATTCCACTGATCCTCCCTTCTGTCTGTTAGGCACTTAATGACCACTGCTTTATAGTACGGTTTAAGATCTGATACTGCTAGGCCCCCATCCTTCATATTTTTCCCATTATTTCCCTTGATATTCTTGACCTTTTGTTCTTCCAAATGAAATTTATTATAATTTTTCCTAATACAATAAAAAAGTTTCTTAGCAGTTTGATAGGTATGGCATTGAATAAGTATATTAATATTGAGTAAATTGTCATATTTATTATGTTAGCTCATCCTACTCATGAGAATTAATGTTTTTTTCAATTGTTTAGATCTAGTTTTAATTTTGTGAAAAGTGTTTTGTAGTTGTGTTCATATAATTCCAGTGTTTGTCTTGGTAAATAGATTCCTAAATATTTTATATTATCTAGGGTGATTTTAAATGGCATTTCTCTTTCTAACTCTTGCTGCTGAGATGTGTTGGAAATATTTAGAAATGCTAATGATTTATGTGGGTTTATTTTGTATCCTACAACTTTGCTAAAGTTCTTGATTATTTCCAATAGCTTTTTAGTTGATTCTCTAGGATTCTTTAAGTAGATTGTTATATCATCTGAAAAGAGTGATAGTTTAGTCTCCTCATTGCCTATTTTAATGCCTTCAATTTCTTTTTCTTCTCTTATTGCTACTGCTAGTGTTTCTTATCTTATTGGAAAAGCTTCTAGTTTATCCTCATTGCAGATGATGCTTTTAAATATATACTGTTTATTATTTTTAGGAAATTCCCTTCTATTCCTATACTTTCTGGTGTTTTCAATAGGAATGAGTCAAAGTCAAAAGACAAAGGCTTTTTCTGTATCTATTGAGATAATCATGCAATTTTGATGGTTTTGGTTGTTGATATGGTCAATTATGTGGATTGTTTTCCTAATATTAAACTATTCTTGCATTCCTGGTATAAATCCCACCTGATCATACTAAATAATCTTCGTGATCACTTGCTGGAGTCTTTTTGCTGTATTCTATTTAAGATTTTTGCATCTATGTTCATTGAGGAGATTCATCTATGTTCATTGAGGAGATTGGTCTGTAGTTTTCATTCTCTGTTTTTGGTCTGCCTGGCTTTGGAAATAGTACCATATTTGTGTCATAAAGGGAATTTGGTAAAACTCCTTCTTTGCTTATTTTGTCAGATTGTTTGTATAATATTAGGATTAGTTGTTTTTTAAATGTTTGATAGAATTCACTTGTGAATCCATCTGGCCCTCGGGATTTTTTCTTAGGAAGTTCTTTGATGGCTTAATCAATTTCTTTTTCTGATACTGGATTATTTAAGTATTCTATTTCTTCTTCTGTTAATCTAGGCAATTTATATTTTTAAATATTCATTCATATCACCGATTGTCATATTTATTGACATATAATTGGGTAAAATAGTTCTTAATAATTACCTTAATTTCCTCTTCATTAAAGGTGAGGTCACCCTTTTCATCTTTGATACTATTAATTTGATTTTCTTCTTTCTTTTTTTTATTAGATTAACCAGTACTTTATCTATTTTATTTGTTTTTTCAAAGTACCATTAGTTTTATTTATTAATCTACTAGTTCTTTCACTTTCAATTTTATTTCTTTCTCCTTTAATTTTTAGGATTTCTAATTTAGTTTTTATATGGGGATTTTAATTTGTTTTCTTTTTAGTTTTTTAATTTGCATGTCCAATTCATGGACCTCTTCCCTTTCTGATTTGTTAATATATGCATTAAGGAATATAAATTTCCCCCTGAGTACTACTTTGGCTGCATTCCATAGATTTTGATATGATGTCTCTTCGTCATTCTCTTCAATTAAATTGTTAATTGCTTCTATGATTTGTTCCTTAACCAACCAATTTTGGAGAATCACATTATTTAATTTCCAATTAATTTTTATTTGCCTCTCCAGGTATCCTTACTAGTTATTATTTTTATTGTATTATGATCTGAAAAGGTTACATTTACTATTTCTGCTTTTTTGAATTTGTTTGCCATGTATTTATGCTGTAGTACATGGTCAACCTTTGTGAATGTACCATGTGCTGCTGAAAAGAAGGTGTAGTCCTTTTTCTCCCTATTTATTTTTCTCCATATATCTATTAACTCTAATTTATCTAAGATTTCATTCACATCTCTTCTTTCTTATTTATTTTTTGGTTTGATTTGTCTAGATCTGATAGAGGAAGGTTTAGATCTCCTACTAGCACAGTTTTACTATTTCCTCCTTAAGCTCTAATAGTTTCTCCATTAAAAATTTGAATGCTATACCATTTGGTGCATACATATTAAGTACTCATATTTCCTCATTGTCTATACTGCCCTTTATCAGGATTCAATTACCTTTCCTATCTCTTTTAATCAGATATATTTTTACTTTGGCTTTGTCAGATATCATGATTGCTACTCTTGCCTTCTTTTTCTTAATTGATGCCCAATAGATTTTGCTCCAGCCTCTTACCTTTACCCTGTGTCTCTCTACCTGCCTCATGTGTATTTCTTATAGACAACATTTGGTAGGATTTTGGTTTCTAATCCATTCTGCTACTTGCTTCTGTTTTATGGGTGAGGTCATCCCATTCACATTAAGATTTATGATTACCAACTGTGTATTCCCCATCATTTTAATTTCTTCTCCTAGTCCTGCCCTTTCCTATTTATCTATTTCCTTTTACACCAGTGTTTTGCTTTTAATCAGTCCCCCTAATCCCAACCCTCTTATTCCCCTCTTATTTTTCTTTATATTCTATTAAATTCCCTCCCCCCATCTCCAGAAGGAAGATTCTGTCTTTTAAACTATTATTTTCTTTTTGAACTGTTTCCCACTTTTCTTGCCAAGTTTGTTCTATCTTTCTTATTTGCTTCTCCATCTCCATTCTGATTTCCTGGAGGGATTGTGACCAATTTTCATTTTTTTAAAAGTTTGGATGTGTTTTCTTGTTTGTTGTCCTCTGCTGTCTCCTGTAGATTGTTGTTTTTCCCTGTAGAATTTATCTAGGGTCAAAGTTTTTTTCTTAATTTTTTTTGGTAGTTGTATATTGTAGTTCTTAGGTGTTGGTGGCCATTGCTGTGTTAGTTTTTTCTTCCCTTCACAGTCAGAAATCTGAGTGAGGAAGGTATCCAGGTCTCTGTGTATTGAGCTACAGAGCTTTTTTGCCCTAAGGCTATTTTTCAGTCTCCACCACATCTGCTGTGGGTAGCTCCTCTCTGCCCTATCTCTGCACCCAAGCTCCATGTTCCTCAGCCTCTTGGGGTCCCAAGTCTCACTGTTCTCATAGGTAAGTCTGTGGTGCCCTCAACCAACCTCTGAGAACCTAGAGTTTGTTCTGCACTCACTCTGATTCAGGTACTGTAGGTGGAGTTGGGGAGGGGTGATCAGCTCACACTTTGGTAGGAGTAATTTTACTCCTTTATAGTATGGAAATGCCCAAAGCCTGCCTACCTTCAAAGCTGCACCCTATAGTAGAGTTGCTTCACTCATCTTATTTTTTTTTTGTCTTTTTGAGGAGTTTTATATCAGTAGGTGGTGAGGAAAAGAAGATCCTTGCTTCTACTCTGTAATCATCTTAGACTAGAAGCCTTGAACTCTCTTTTAAATGTATAATCTGATACTTACTATTGTAAGAATTAAAATTATGTTTGACTCAATATGAGAGTTATAAAAGTGAGGTTGTGGTCACTGTTTAGGAAATATTGGCCTTTAAGTAAAAAGTGACTATTAGCAGCTTTTATTTTCAACAAGGCAGAGATATTGAAAGTGGGAAATGTAGGAAGGAGATAGAGCTTTGTCTAGCCTACCAGCCCAAGTGCTGCTCTGGTGAAGTCTGGTTCAGACCCCAGCAAGTGCTCCCTCAAGTCCCAATCTCCATGTGGAAGTCCCAGTGGTATCTCGAACCAGAAATCCACCAATGCAAGCTTCTTCCTTCAGCCTGAGTCAATCACCCATCAAGCCTCTCCAGTATAGAAAGCTCTAGTCAAGGATCAGTCTTGGACAACGTGACTGCTTCCAAGATCCTTCCTCCAGCTCAGCTCACCAACACAGAGAGGTGAGAATCAGTCCTTGGGCTTGGTCTTCTTTTTCCATGTCACTTCCTGTCTCTCCTTCTCTTTATAGGAACCAGTTGCAATCTTCCAATTTGCTTATGGCCTTTGGGGGTGTGAACTAGTAAGTGACTTGTGAGTTCCTACCAAGTGCTAATTAGGTAGGAGTACTTCAAACTCTTGATTTGATTAAATTAAAGGTTGCTAATGGATTACATTAAAAATAAACTAAGAGAGTCTAATTCTCTCCTGACACTATCATTCATACTAGGGTACAAGTGAAAATGAGGCAGCAAGGTGGTACAAAGGATAGAGCACCTGGTCAGGAGTTGGGAAGACCTGAGTCCAAATTCCTACATCAGACAATTACTAGCTGTGAGACTCTGGGAAAGTCACTTAACTCAGTTTGCCTCAGTTTACTCATTTATAAAATGAGTTGGAAAAGGAAATGGCAAACTAATCCAATATCTTTGCTAAAAAAAACTCAAATAGAGTCATCAAGAATTGGATCCTTATGATCAAATGTGATAGACTTTGCTACTAACAGCAATACAATGATCCAGGACAATTCTGAGGGACTTACAGGAAAAAAAAATGCTGTACACCTCCAGAGAAACAACTGGTAGAGAAGGAATGTAGAAGAAAACAAGATTTATCACTTGTCTATTTGGGCATATGATTTGGGATTTTGTTTTTATAAGATTACTCTTACAAAAGTGAATAATGTGGAAATGTTTTGAGTGATAATACGTGTATAACCCATTGTCGTCTCTGAGAGGAGGAAGGGAAACAACATGAATCATGTAACTTTGGAAAATGTATATATAAATTTGTTATTGGAATAAAATAAAGATAAAATTTTAAAAAGTATTGGACCCTTACTGAAATTACATATTGAAATGACTGAACAACAACAACAAAGTAAGTGCTATTGTTAAATGCTATGCAATTTGAATTAAATAATATTTAATTTATAAATAAGATATATACCAAATAAACATGTTATATAAACAACACACAGTGGTAATATTACATTACATAAAACATACCCTTTACATATAAAACAACCACTAGGCTTTATCATCTAATTGTTTTTGGAAAATTTGTGGCCACTTTTATTAGAAAATGAAATTATGGTCCCTACAAGTTTTCTTGAGTTATTGAAATTTTAAGGGTGAGGTGAACTTTGTCAAAAATATCACAGTGAATAAAGGGTGTATAGCTATTGTACTAATGCACAATTGTCAAACATGTAGCAGGGGAGGCTTCGACCTGCGCCCAGGAGTCCAGTTCTTGGCAAATAGTATAGAAGGGTACATATTAAGGGCAACATGCAATTGACTATTGTTTGCTCAATGGCTGTCCCATCTACCTGCCTCCCAAGTCATCAAGTTACCATGAGGGAAGTGCTTTGCAGACCATGCAGTGCTTTGTATGTGTGCCCTATTACTAAGTTCTATTCAAGGGGTCTTGGAGGTGTAATGAGTGGTTATTGAGGTTTCTTCATCTTCTAGCTTATTGGATGAAAAAAGATGGGATCCTGTATCTTTAAGAACTGAAACCGTTAAAAACAGGATTTGATACCCTGTAGGAGATAGGACAGTTCCTCTTTGCTGTTCAAGTTTCATCTTTAGTTATTAGGAACTGAGCCTGAGCTTTGAGACCAGTGAATCCAGGTTGCTACCGTTGCTGCTTTCTGGAGATGAATACACTTTTTCTTTCTTTTTGAATGTACCTCACCACAGTGAAAAGTACACTTAAGAAATCCCCACATCCCATTCACTGCTAACTGGAATAGGAGGATGTGCTTCTGATATAATCAAATATACTGGGCTATTCCCAAGATGCCAATGACTCTAGAAGAGGAGTTTTTAACGTGGGGTCAACAACACCCAAGGGACCAGTGGGTAGATTTCAAAGAACTCTGTAAATTTGAATGGGGAAAAAATTCTATCTTTATTTCAATTTAATTGGTTTCCTTTGCAATTTATAAGCTTTTTAATATCATGCATTAAAAACATTCCAAGGAAGTGTCCATAGATTGCACCAGTCTGCCCAAGGACTTTTTGACTTAAAAATGGTTAAGAATCCCAGTTCTAGAGCAGTTTCCCATTTAGTGGCAGGAACACTCTAGTCACTTAGGTGAAAATGATATCAATAGTATTTATACAGTACTAAAAAGCTTTAAAGCACTTTACATATGCTATCTCATTTGTTTTTCACAATAATCCTGTGAGGTGGGTGCTATTATTATCCTCATTTTACAGAACTGAGAGCAACCTGAGACTGAGAGATGGATGGAAGGTGACTTACCCAGGGTCACACAGCTGGTCAGTATATGAAGCAGATTTAAATTCTGATCTTCCTGACTCAAGGTCCAACCCTCTATCCACAAATATCACTTAACTGACTAGTCATTCTGGAAAAGATCAAGGACCAGATCACATCTTAAGATCCAAATCCAAATGCTTATTAGAATACAACTCCCCAGAGAAAATGGCTTCATTTTTGTTGTTATTGCCAATAGCTTTTCTTTTTCTATTTCTTTTTCTACTTTATTCTGCATTTCTGAACTTAATCCCTTTCTGGTCTTATTGACCTATCCATCCCTGGTCACTGTGTGTGTGTGTGTGTGTGTGTGTGTGTGTGAGAGAGAGAGAGAGAGAGAGAGAGAGAGAGAGAGAGAGAGAGAGAGAGATCCACCAAAGCTAGAGTGAAGTAAGGAAATCATGAGTTCATATCCTACCTTAAACTCTTAATAGTTGTGTGCCCTGGGAAACTAATTTATCCTCTGCCTCAGTTTCCTTATTTGTAAAATTGAGATAATAAAACCCCTATATCCAAGGGTTATTGTGAGAATCAAGTGAGAAAACATTTGTAAAGTGTTTTGCAAACCTTAAATGGCTATATAATACTAGCCAATAATAATAATAACGATGATGATGATGAATTCTTCACACCCATAGTCTCTCTCATGTCTGCAAAGAAGAGAGGAAACCTTCCTAATTTTTATGTTCCAGATGAAGCTAGGCTCAAGCAATGCACTCTACACCACAGAGTAGGAGGAAGAATATTGGATTGGGGAGTCAGAAGATGGGTGTTCAAATGCTTGCTCTATCACCTGACTTTACACAAACTACTTCATCTGAGGAAATGGCATAATGGGTTTATCATTCTAGAGCTGGAAGTGATCTAAGGCTAATTGGTCCAACCCACTCTTTTTGTAAATGAGGAAACCGAATCCAAGAGAAGAAATGTTGTTTGGTCACGTTCCCATAGAAGGTAGGCTTAAGGGAAATTTTGAATTTGTCTTCCAAGTGCTGAGTCTTACCCTCACGATATACTTTCCTACCTCATAAGGTTAATGCAAAGAAGGCCAGGTAAATCACTTTATACACATGAGCTATTAGTAATACACATACATACCCATCTCATGGTCAGCAAGTAGTTTGACAAGTCCCCCACTACTAAATAATTGTGATGGGTCTGATATCTCCAGGGGGCAGAGGAATATTGAAGGCACTAAAGCTAAGGGATCTGAGACTGTTTATGCAGGAATAGGAAGAAGTGGTATGTGAGTGAAATTCCTCTTTTCCCTTGGGCCAAGAAGCCTTCTGCCTTTCAGTGACCGTTCTCCTCCTTTGGATCTTACCTGCCTCATAACTGCTTCTGAAAACAACTTCTTCTGGGATTTTATCTCAATTAGTTATCTTAATTCCCATGAAAGTACTAGGTTTTAAAGCCATTGGCAGGTTCAAAATCAAAAGCCTTCAACAAGTAAAGAAATGAAACACTAATGGTAGAACTTCAGCTCAAGGACAGAGGGTTATTTTGAGGCAGAATGGGCTGCCCATTCCCATACGTGCATTCTTCTTGGATGGCCATTTATTTTAAAATGGGTTGGCCAAAGGGTTGAGAGAAGTTTCAGACATGGGGATAGCCAGTGAAAATTCTCTGAGTCCAGAGATGGAGTGTCTTGTGGGAGGAACAGCAAGGAAAAATACATGGAGGAGAGTAAAGTAGGAAGGGTGGGAAGGTAGGAAGGGCTTTAGCTAGAGGATTTTTCTAGCTTATCCTGAAGGAGTGACATGGCCCGATCTAAGCTTAAGAATGATCAATTTGACAACTCAAGAGGAGGATGGGCTGAAGTGAGAAGAGGTTTAGGGAAGGAGACTAGGCAGGAAGTCATTGCAATGGGGGTCTGACCCAAGGTGACGGCCATGGAAAAGGAGAAAAGAAGATGAACATAAGAGATGTTAAAAAGGTAGAAATGCCAGGGTATGACAATTGATTGGATATGGGGGTAGCAGAGTGAAAGAGAGTAAGGAGTTCCTGCTAACCCCCAGATTATGAGAGTAGGTGACTGGAAAGAGAGTGCCCTTGATAGTAATAACTAAATTATTACTTATTGGGAAGAGGGGAGAGGTTGGGAGGAAGATAAATAATAAATTCAGCTCTGAGCATTTTGAGTTTGAGATGTTTACAAGAGAGCCAGTTCAAGATGTCCCATAGGCAGTTGGAGATGGGAAATTAGAAGCCAGGAGAAAACTTATGGCTAGATGAATAGATTTGGGAGTCATTTGCATAGATATGACCATTGAAACCAGAGGAGCTGATAATATCACTAAATAACAGAGTATGGAGGGAGAAGAGAATAGGGCCTTGAACAGAGCCTTATGAGACATCCACAGTTAGCAGATAAGACATGGAAATGAAAATTCAGCAAAGGAGACTGAGAAGGAGCAGTGAGACAAATAAGGAAAAGAACCAGAAGAATACAATATCATAAAAATTTAGATGACAGATCAAGAAGATGAGGGTGATTGACAGGGTCAAGAGCTACAGAGAGGTCAAGAAAGATGAGGTTTGAGGGAAGACAATGACCAGAATTTCCCCTTTCTTCATTTCCACCTTTCCATATAGGTCTGACTACTTCTTCTTAGTCTATTTTATTTTATTATTATCTATATTATGCTCTCTATTGTGGGTGTACCCAAAATCTCTGTCCTGGGCTATTTTCTGTTCCCTGCTACGTTATCTCTTGATAATATCTTCAACTCCCATGGCTTAATGATCATATCTTTGCAGATGACTCCCAAGTCATATATTCAGCCATAGTCTCTTTCTTGAGCTTCAGTCCCACTTTGCTAACTGGCTACTTGGACATTTTGAACTGAATGTCCAATTGTTGAGTTGTAGGCAGCTCTTCATGGTCCCACTTGGGGTTTTCTTGGCAAAGAAACTGGAGTAGTTTGCCATTTCCTTGTCCAGTTCATTTTGCAGATGAGGAAACTGAGTCAAATAGGGTTAAATGACTTGCCCAGAGATACATAACTAGTAAGTGTTTGAGGCAATATTTGTATACTGAAGATGAGACCTCCTGATTCCAGGACCATCATTCTATCTGTACCACCTAGCTGTCCTAGAGTGTCCATTAAGCACCTCAGATTCAATATGATCAAATTAGGATAGATCACCTTTGCCCCCAAACCATTACTTTTCTGAAATTCCCTACTCTTGTCAAGAGTTCTGCCATTCTTAGTCACCCAGGCTTGCCATCACTCTGAATGAGAGAGAGAAAACATTCTCTCTTATACCACATATCAACTAGTTACCAAGTCTCATGCATTTTACCACCACCACACACTGTCATTACTCTACCACCTGTGTGGGACTCTGACTCAGGAAAACCAGATCCTGCCCCAGATATTTACTAGCTGTATGACCCTGAGCAAGTCACTTAACCTCTGCCTATAGGGATAATAATTGAACCTACCTCACAGGGTTCTTGTGAGAATCAAATTTAAAAATACATATAAAGTGCTTTGCAAATTTTAAAGCCAAACTGACTGTTAGCTATTATTATGTTGTTTCTGTCAACCAAATTGTAAGCTCCCCAAAGGCAAGGATTGCTTCAATTTGTCTTTGTATTCTTAGTGCCAAGTACAGTACTTGGCACTTAGTAGGCACTTAATAAATACTTGTTAATTAGCTTTTAGATTCTGCCTGTAAGGAAACTACCACCTAAAACCTGTTGAGTAGGTCTATGGGAGTCACTGATCTCTGGGGTCAGCTGCTAGGGGCAGAGTAGGGTGCCATTTTCCCAGAGTGGTTGAAAAGTGCTGAACCTTGGGCTAAAATATGACTAGTAGTCCTTTGTGTAGTTGGGTTTCACTGAAGCCCTTTAAATCTCCAAGAGAGGGATGTATGAGTGTGACACTGGAGAATATCTGCTGTAGTAACACCTAACACCAACACTGGCAAAAGCATTCAGCAGATTTTGACAGCTAGTTAGCTTGAGAAACTTTTTGGTCCCATCATTTGGGTGCTTGAGGGCTCTGTTAAGTCTCTAATCTGCCTCGACCCACCTCCCCCAAGTCTAGGCTTAAAGGTATCTCTTTGACCCTCTACTGAAGTCATCCTTAGGAGAGCTCTCCAATTCAATCAAGGGTTGGGACAGTCAAAGGTGAATTGATGGGGTTTTTAGCTTTCCAAAAAACTCACAGAACTTCACCATGATAGCTAGCAAGGGTTAGGGGATGAAGAATAATGTTCTCGGGACTGGGCCCCACAATTTCAAGTCTCAGGGCAGAGTCACTCAGGTCACTGAAGCTCCCTACCAGTATGGAGAAATGCAGAAGAAAAAACAATGCCCTGTACCCTCTCCACCATTCCCAGCAGATTCCTATCTTTCTTGGTCCCATCACTATTTGCTAACAAGTTTCTACACGTTTTACAAGCTTTCGGGGAAACAATCTCTTAATTTTTCAGGCAGATGATGAAATTCAATGACAAAAGAGGCTACTGGGGAATTCTCAAGAAGTTGAGTCTGTTCCAAATATAATCAGAGAACATGGGGGTGAGGGTGTATGTGGGGAACTCTGAGGAAACTTCTTTGGCTCAGATAGGAAGTTCTCTGGACACAGTTCTATTCACTTCCACTTTGGCATTTCATCAAAGAAATGGGGAGGGGGTGCCCCATTTTAGTGACTTTGCTTTTAACGCCAGATTTGGCCACAGAACAGGCAAATATTCTAGTCACTCCAGTTCTTTAAGCTTCTAGTGGAGGGCCAGGGAAATCTTATTCACAACTCAACAGAATTAAAGAGCTTTCCTTAAAACTGTTTTGGATTAATCATGTTTCCAGGCATTGCCAATATGATGATCTGATAATACATTAAAACCTCAGTAACTCAGTCCAGGTTGGGAATAGCCCAGACTAAATGAGTCCAAATTTTAGAATATTAATAAAGCCACAATTTTTTTACTTTCGAGGACAAACCTGAATTCAAAGTGGACTAGCTGAGTGCTACTAAGAACAGGCCCTCATGGGACCCATTTTTTTTCCCCTCTCCTCTCCCTCTCCCTCTCCCTCTCCTCTTCCACTCCCCTCCCCTCCCCTCCCCTCCCCTCCCCATAATTCAATCAGGTTGAGAATGCAGAGGCCATCCTTTCTTACCCCTTTCCAGGGATTATCCTATAATCATATCGGAACTCGATTTAGTGTGGACTCCCAAGAATCCCAAGCTTAAGTGAATCCTTGCTTCAGCTTCCCTAGTATCAGGAATTGTGCATAGTACTAGGCTTGGGGAAAATAATAATAGCAACAACAAAAATAATAACAGCTAACAATTTATATAGCACTTACTTTATGCCAGGTACTGTGCTAAGAGTTTTATAAATATTATCTCATTTGATACTAATAATGACTGTGGGAGGCAGGCGCTTTTTCTATCTCCATTTTATACTTGAGGAAACTGAGTCATGGATTAAGTGGCTTGCCCAAGGTCTCATACTCAGTAACTGTCTGAAGCCAGATTTGAATTCAGCTTTATCCACTATATCACCTAGCCTTCCTGCTTTTATTAATATATGATGACATAAGAATGATCAATTTCCTTTTAAGAACTTGGGTTAGGCATCTAAAATCTTGGAATTGATCCATTTGAACTGAACAACCTCCAAGAATTGATGCAGAGTGAAAGGAGCAGGACCAGGAGAACATTGTACACAGAGACTGATGCACTGTGCCACAATCGAATGTAATGGACTTCTTGACTATCAGCAATGCAATGATCCAGGAAATTCTGAGGGACTTATGAGAAAGAACGCTATTCACATCCAGAGAAACTGGGAGCAGAAATACAGAAGAAAAACAACTGCTTGATCATATGGTTCGATGGGAATATGATTGGGGTTATAGACTCTAAACAATCACCCTAGAGCAAATATCAATAATATGGAAATAGGTCTTGATAAATGACACATGTAAAACCCAGTAGAATTGCTCATTGGCTATGGGAGGGGGATAGGAGGAGGAGAGGGAAAGATGATCATAAATCATGTAACCATGGAAAAATATTCTAAATTAATTCATTAAATAAAAAATTTCAAATTTAAAAAAATAAAATAAAATCTTGAAATCAAATTGGTTTCCTTAAATATCTAAAACACATCCTCTGAAGTTTCATTTGCTTTAAAATAAAAATCATACCTGTAATTTCACTTGGTAGGGAACTTTCTTTACCAATAGAGATTAAAGTATTGCTTCCCTCCAAATATAAACTCCTCTCTTTACCTACCTTTTATTCATTTAATAAATATTTGATCTGAAACCAGGCATTCCTGATAATGAGGCCAATTCTCTATCAACTCCCCCCAGACTTTTTCTCATCAATTAATTAATTAATTTGCTTATTGAACTCAAATACTGATTTGATGGAAAGAGCATTGATTTTGGAGTCCTCCAAAGGGTTCCTGATGGGAAAATCCAGACTCCTCCATACTCCTCAAAATTCACAAGGCCAAAGAGGAAGCATATAGGAGGGAAGGAAACCAAGACCAAGGGCAGAGTTTTTCTGCCCACTCCCCAAAGTTCCTTCTCCAGGACTTAACTGGAATGATTCTTCAGGTGCTCTACATTATGAGTTTCTTACTTCCTATTTTCTATAAGGCCCCTAGGTCATGACCACCATATTCCTTCACACCAACCACACAAAAATATCTCCCTAAACAACCTGACTCTGTGTGTTATTCCATTTCATACAATGACTTTCAAGGACTCTTACAATAATCAAGGACTTAATTTTTTTTTAGATTAAAAAAGCACCTAGTCAAAAGCCTTTGACTGATCATTTTAATAGAGATATCTAAGACTTGTTTATCCTTAGTTCACAACTCTGATTGTTTCAGTGGAGGTATTCTAAATTAACAGAGATATCAGACCTTAATGAAAATTGTATACACACACACACACACACACACACACACACACACATACAGAAGATGCACTTCCTCCATCATTCTTATGAGTGTAGACAATTGACAATATAATAGATCAAGTTCTGTTTGTAGCACTGGCCAGTTTCTGACATATGAATACTCACAATGAAAATTTAACAGTCCACTCTAACTAGAGACCTCATCAGTTGTGGTCCCTCCACTATTAAGTGCCAGCAATAGGTAGCCTAAGTGCCTTCTGGTGAATAGCAGGCACTTAATGGCTACTTAATGAAAGAATGAATGAACAAATAAATGAAGATGTCTGCTGGGTATTTTTTTCCAGCTACAGAGCCCTTGAAGGCTATCGACTAGGTTATAGATTATAGAGAACCACGCCTAGAGCCAGGAAGACTTGTTTTCCTGAGTGCAAATCTGACATCAGACACTTGACTAGTTATATGACATTATGAAAGTCACTCAACTTCTATCTGTCTCAGTTTCTTCATCTGTAATATGAGCTGAAGAAGAAAATGGCAAATCACTCCAGTATCTTTGCCAAGAAGACCCAAATGAGGTCACAGAGAGTTGGACATGACTGAAATGACTCAACAACAACAAAATACAAACTTGGTAGCTATCTCTGTAGAGATGGAAATTAAACTCATAAAAGCTGACATAATTACTGAAAGAGAATTTGGAGAAAGAAGTGGGACAAGGATAGAGCTTTGGAAGACACCAGATGTTAGAGAGGCATCAGTTGGACTTAACCAAACAACAACAGGTGATAAAGTTTGCATTCTGTAGTGGTGGAAGAAATGGACAAAATGATAGATATTGAAAGTACTACAGAATCTTGTAGATAGATGGTACCTTAACTTTCACCCAGCGCAATCTATAGATGGTATACTGGAAGAGACATTGAATTCAGAATCATAGGCACTTGCTTCAAACCCCAACAAAGCTACTTATGCTCACTCACTACCTATGTGATCATGGGAAAATCATTCGAAGTTTCTCTGCCTCAGTCTTCTCACCTATAAGTCAAGGAAAGCTAATCAGATAAAAGTTCTTCCAACTTTAGATTCTATGATTTCTCCATTTTTCAGTTTAGGAAACGGAAGTCTAAGGAATAGGAGAACCCCAAAAGATATAAGCAAACAAATGACAGAAAGAGTCTGTTAGCTAAAGTTAGGAAAAAAAAAACTGATCAAATCTAACCTAAGATACTTAGCTTTGTGACCCTGGACAAGTCACTTAACCTTTGTTTGCATCAGTTTCCTCAACAGTAAAAATGTAAATAATAACAGCACCTACCTTCCAAGGTTGTTGAGAGGATCAAATGATATAATATTTGTAAAGTGCTCAGCACAATGCCTGGAATATAGTAGGTGCTTAATAAATGTTTGTTTCCTTCCTATAAAAATAAGCTCAAGGACGTACCCTGTCCAAATATTGCAAAGTACAAATGATATAGTACTACATGAGATTTTACCCATATAATGCATGCATACTGAATTAATTAATCCATTTATGAAAGAGAGCTTCACTGTGTCACCTTTCTGGGTCCCCTTTATGGCTTGTATGGGTCATTCAATAGCAGGGGTAATCTTTTCTTTTTCTAAAGCAAAGTTGAGTAATCAATTATATAAATGTATGTACTGGGGCTTGCTGATGACAGATCTTTTAATGCTGGTTTTTCCCCTTCTGTCCTTAGGGGAGAGAAGATTGGCAAGAAGACGGTAATGGGAAGTGTTGCAGCTGCTTTTGGAAGCTGTTGAGTCAACTGCTCCATGCCTCTCCCCTTGAGTCATCCAGCCAAGGCAGAGGTCAGAGGAATCCATTTCCCCATCAGTCATTCATCTTCTCCCTGTGTGTGTTAACAGTAATGAATGTCTGCAGAACACCTGGGTGTGACTATCTAGCTAGCTGCATACTGATTTACATGGATGGATAAACCTACAGGAATTTTTCTTAGTATTTAGAAAGATGCACAATTTATCCAAATATATGTAAATATGGGACTGAGAGTCGAGACTAGTGGTCCTGGAGTTGTACTCTTGCCAGTTTCCCCATTTCTCAGTTTCTCCCAAGTCACTCCATCTCCCTGAACACCAGTTTCCTCATTTATAAAATGGGAACAATATTAAGTTTATTTCATAGGGTTGTTTAAAGGATCATATAGGATAATATAAGTAAAGGAGCAGCTAGGTGACTCAGATAGAGAACCAGGTCTGGAGTCAAAATTTAAATCTGGCTTCAGACACTTCCACGCTGTGTGACTCTGGACAAATTACTTAACTCCAAATGCCCAGCCCTTATCTCTCTTCTGATAACTGATATTCTGTTATCTCTCTTAGAACTGATATCAGTTCTAAGAGAGAAAATAAGAGTTGCTTTTTTTAAAAGATAATGTAGATAAAGTGCTCCACAAACATTGAAGTGAGTAATTACAAAAATTATGTTAATAATAATTATTATTATCAGCTGCAATGATTCAGCTGCTGACTATAATAATTATGATAATAATAATAATTCTTGTTAGCAGCAGCATAACTCAGCTGCTGACTAAATCAGAGGTCCCATAAGTGTTAATAGTCAGATCAATAGCACTCATAGATCGCCTCTATTGTATGAAAAGCCCTATGTTGGACCCTTGGAAATTTTAGTGAGAACAAGGAAATGGAAAAACTAGTCCCTGCTTTTGAATAATTTCACAATCTGATAGATCAGTCCAGAGCGATGAAAGGTCTTGAGAATGCTTATAAAGGAATAGCATGCAAAAACAAGTGCAAATTAATGTAACACACTCAGGAGAGTAAAAGTATAATAATCCGCAGCCATCCATCACTGAGAGGACCTTGGATAAAGCATCCTCTGTGGGGAGATTAGGTTGCTCAGGGCAACCTCCTACTCACCCATTTCCCCAGTGATCAAAAGTGTGCTTTGCTGGAATTGACGGCTGGAGGTAGCATTTCAGTCTGAAGTCACAGAATAGGACAAAGCTAATTGGTCTTCATGAATGGAGGGAAAACATATGACTTGGGCTTCCAAAGTACCATTTTCTGACCCACTATTTTATAACCAGTGGGTTACAACAATTGGGAGTATCTTCACAGAGTAGTGATATCCTAAATTTCCTTTGGTCTACTTTAACATTGTTTTATGAAGGGGGTGGAGGAAACAGTAACCAGTAACAACTGTGAACAGAGGAGAGGATGAGTGGCATTTGTGTGAGATTTGAAGAGGTGGGGCAGGCAAGGGAATTCTAAAAAAAGAAAGTCAGAAAGGAGGAAGGAAGGGAGGGAGGGAGAAAGAAAAGAAGGAAGGAAACAAGATTTATTGCATTATGCTAACCATTTTACAAGTATCATCTCATTTGACCCTTATAACTTCCCTGGAGCATAAATGTTGTCATCCCCATTTTTATAATTGAGGCAACTGAGGCAAACAGAGATTAAGTGACTTGCCCTGGGTTACACAGCTAATAAGTGTCTGAGGTAGTTTTGAACTCAGATCTTCCTAACTCAAAGCCCAGTGTTCTAACCATAGTACTACCTAGTTGACAGAAAACCGTTTGAGAGCAAACAGACAAGGAATCTTCTCTAGGGACCATTTTTAAATTTTTGAAGGATCATTTAGACATTTCCTTGGCCCCAGAGAATAGGACTAAGAGCAATGGGTGGGAAATTGTAAAGAGGAAAATTAAATGAATATTTCAATTAATATATTTTCAGCTTACTGTCATTCTAGACTCATATTTATTAAAATTAAATTTGTAAATGTTTTTAAAAGTTTTTTAAAAAGGGATATTAAGCCTAAGGTAAAACTTTATAATCATTAGAGCTAGTGAGAGGTGGAGCAAGCTGCTAGAGATAATTTTTCATAGACCTTTCATAGAAGGTCTTCAAACAAAAATGGGATGAACCTTTATCTAAAGGGTTTCTAATATGGTCTCCACCACTAAATTCTGTGAGAACTCTCTTGTTTGTCCTGGTAAATCCACAAGTATTACAAAGAGAAAGTATATGAACTAAAAAATAATGGTTTTGCTGCTATGTATGTGGCCCTGTGTTAGACTCTGGTAGTATCACAAGGATGGATAATATAGCTTGCCTGACTTCAATAAACTTACTTTCTAGTAGAGGAAATAAAGTATATACAAATCAGATTTTCAGCTAAATCTAGGACATTTACATCTCATAAGTTGCAGCGAGAAGGCTGACATGATGAGAGGTGATATTGGTGCTGGACTTTTTGGGAGGAAAAATATTGTTTGAAATATAGAGGCATGATTGCAAACTTTGTTCAAGTCTGACTATAGAGAGGAGAGAGATTTTAGAAGCTGCAGACATAAAGGAGAAGACAACTCTTCTGCCTGTCTTTCATTTCCAACTTGCTTCCTTAGAGGCCTCAGAGAAAAACTTTCCCCTTTGAGGCTCTCTCTCTTGATTCCCATTGGAATCTTAAATCCCTCCTATTAGAAAAACTTATTTACATTTGCATATTCCCATCTGTAAAATTCTAATTTTGCTTCTGTAAAATGGATTTATTCACTATTCACTATTTGTGATAGTCTATTGTGTAATTAGCTTTTAGTTGGGAAGGATAGAGTCAGTGGATAGAAGTTCAGGGCTAGTGACTTGAAGGCTAGTGACCAAGGAAGAAGCTTTTTGTTGTGAACCTAAAAAAAAAATTGTACCCCTAGACCAGCAATATTTAGAGAAATAGATAAATTTCCCATCCACTTTCAGAGACTGGAAAAGAGTATCCAGACACAAGTATCCTTCTATTTCCTTCAAAGTAGGGATTCCTATTTAATCATTTTAGTCACATCCAACTCTTCATAATCCCATTTGGGGTTTCCTTGACAAATATTTTGAAGTGGTTTGCCATTCCTCCTCCCGCTCATTTTATAGGTGATGAACTGTGGCATACCAGGTTAAGTGACTTGCCCAGGATCTTACAGCTAGTAAGTATTCAAGACCAGATTTGAACTCAGGAGGATCAGTCTTCCTGCCTCCAGGTCTGTCATTCTATATACTAGGCCACTTGGCTGTCCTATGGGGATTCTCTTAAAGAGGGTAGGTTGGATTCTGGAAATAGTTCTTCATGATATCATGACCCATGGTGTATATGTTTATATAACCTCTCTAGACATACTTATTATACATAAGCACACATACCTTACCCAGAGATAAGTAAAATACAAATTCTAAAGTAGCAAGCATATTAGAGTACAAAGTCTATAGATCAGAGGATGAAGAGCCCATTTATTTTAGCAGAAAGATCAGAAGATATGGTTACTAAATGCCTGTAAGGAAGCCTGGCATAATGGATAGGATGTAGGTTTTGGATTCAGGAGTCAGCCTCGGACACTTACTATTATTTTTTTCCTTGATCCTCAGTTTCTCCATACATAAAATATGAATAATAATATCACTTACCTCATGGGGGTTGTCATGAAATGAGATGATATATATATGTGTGTGTGTGTGTATATATATATATATATATATATATATATATATATATATCTTTGCAAACCTTAAAGGGTATATACAAGTAAGCTATTACTAATTTATCACTATTTTTGTGATGAATATCATATAACTTTTCCAAATTCCTAAGTTCTATGCATAAGTTTTGTTCATTTGTATTTGTATTTCTCTACATCTTCTAAGACTTTTATTTAATTTTTAATTTTTAAAAAAATAAATTTTAATAAATTTAATAATTTCAAAAGTTATATCTACTTATTGGGACAGGAAGAGAGCAGGGTATGCTGTTAGAAAAATCAGGAAATGGGTGGTTTATGAATCATCTCATTTGGAGAAATCAGGAAGTGGGAAGGTGCATTCATAGGTATTTTCCTTTTAGACCTGGTTACTAAGAAGCAGTGAGATTCGAGTCCTAAAGGGAAAAAAAGGGTCTCAGTGGCATATTGTCATGGTAGAAAGAGCATGAAATTTTGGAAGAGCTGGTTTCAAATCCCATTTCTGACATGTACTGACCACAGACAAGTTACCACCTATCCCAGCCCAAGTTGCCTCATTGGTAAAATGGAGATGATATTTGTAATACTAACATCACAAGTGCAGACTGGGAGAGATCTGGAGTAAGAGTAGTTTACATGAAAAAAGATGAGGGTGTCAGTCCATCAACAAAAGCTCATGAAAGACATCAAAATTCTAAACTGATTTTTCTTAATGACTTTAAGGAATATGTACTTATATTTGAGCAGTATTCTCCCCACTAATGTTATTCCAACCCCCTTCACACATTAGCTGACAGTTTGCATGTATAAGTGGAAATTTTGAAGCCTTGAACTTCATCCTCCAGAAGTCCTTCAGTATTCCCCAGAATTCCTCTCCTCTCTCCACCACATTGCCTGGTCACTTTTGTATTTAGTTTGGTGGCTCCTCCCTCTCGCTCTTCTTCCTTGAGATTGGGACTTGAGCTAATTAGCTCCTTTTAAACTCTAGTTTTTATTTAGGTTGTTATTAATAAATCTAATAAACATAATACTTGAGTTATTGTATATCAATTTTAATTCTAATAGCCAAGTTATTGGGGCCATAATCATTCATTCCCTGGTAGTCAAGCTTCTGAAGATGAAACTCTTCCAACTTCTAGGCTGGTCTTTAAATGGCAGGCATCAAGCTTGTCACTGGACCTGTACTTGAATAAAGTCTTCCTAGACTAGTAGGACCCGTGAAAGCTGGACTCTGCTGATATCACCTTGAAGAACCCATGCTCACCATCATGACACAATGAGGTATTTGTCTGGGAATTTAGAAGAATTCTATTGTAGACTGAATTAGTAGAAGTATAAAATTCAGGTTCCCCTCTCTGAGAATACCCTCCCTGCATCAATGAAACCATGGGTCTAGGTCCAAGATGCATGTCTAAAACAAGGGCCAGCAAATTAAAGTCCAAGGGTCAAATCCATCCAGAAGCCTATTTTTGTGCAATCATGAGCCATGAATGGTTTTTACATTAAAGCTACAACACCACAATAAAACAGTTCTTTAAGGGGGCAGCTAGATAGCTTGGTGGATTGAGAGTCAGGCATAGAGACAGAAGGTCCTGGGTTCATTTTTGACTTCAGATACTTCCTAGCTATATGACCCTGAGCAAGTCACTTCCCCATTGCCTAGTATTGATTCACAGTATTGATTCTATGACAGAAGATAAAGATTTTAAAAATAAAATAAAACATTTTTCTAAATGTAAATTAGCCATTCTTAATTTCCAGAGCCATCCATACAAAAGTATATGGTTCACTGGATTTAGCCTGGTGGGATAGTGTAATCATAGTTTGGCGATCCCAGGTTTGAAGCAGGAAATTTAATCATCCCAGTGTGCTCTGCTCTACTGTTGAAATTTTGCTGCTACCATGCATCAAAATGTGGACCAAGAGCAGGGTAAATCTACCTTTCTAAAATTTTTTTGTAAATTTATTTTACAATTTTAATGAATTTAATAGATATTAATAAACATAAATATTACAATATATAAAGAAGAATGGAAAATGATGTATATATCCTGTATTCTCTGAAGCTACTCTCATAGACCCTTAAGGTTAAGGCTGGGTCCCCAAAGCATGGCTGCTCTATCTTCCCTAAATCAAGTCAACAAAATTTAATCCTACTTGTTTTGGGCACTGTACTAAGCACTGAAGCTAGGAAAAGGGGAAGAAATAGTCCCTCTCCTCAAGTAGCTCATATTCTACTAAGTTAGACAACATGTTGACAACTATGTACACTATATGTGTGTATATGGATTTACATATGTGTGTATACCTACATGTACATATATACACATGTATATATTTTGTGTGTGTATGCATGCATATATATGGTAAATTTGGGAGTGATATCAAAGGAAAGACACTACCATTAAGGGGGAAGACTTCTTGTGGAAGGTCAGATTTGAGTTGAGACTTGAAGGAAGCCACAAGGCAGAATGGGGGAGGAAAAGAATTTCAGGAATATACAGTCAGGAGATGGAGTATCATGTGTGAAGAACAATACAGAGGCCAGTGTTACTGGATCAGAGGATGGGGAAATGAGTAAAGTATAAGGAGAGCATTTCTTGAGTGGAGAAGGGCTGAGTGCCAGAAAATTAGTAAGCTGATGACTTGGGAGGTGAGAGTGTTTGAAGGTATAGAGAGATGTATGTTGAAATCCCTTAGCAGAGTTTAGAGAAAGATTGTATGCCAGGTACTGAATTCATTGAGGAAGGCAGGGAAGTGTCCTGGAGGTCTGTAGACGATGGCTATCAGCATTTTTATTGAGTGGTCAATGTAGACTAAGTAAACCTCAAAGGAGAAGAGATTCCTGAGTCACTGTGGTATGGGGAAAACCTGGAAGTAGTGATGGGGAGCAAAGAGTATTCTAATTCCCCACCCCACCCCCAAATAAGTGAATCAAGAGGAATATGTTAAAGTTCAGCCAATGATGGACAGCTCAGTGAGGGAGTCTAAGTCATCAGGAGGGAACTGGGTCTCAATGAGAGACAGAAGATGAAAAGAGTGGAAAAAGAAAAGATGTGAGATGAAAGTAAGTTTCTTGTCTATGGAACAGGTATTCCAGAAGGCACAATGAAGGGGGTAGATAGCTTTAGCTTGGGACTTTGAGGTAAGACAGAGAATGGGAATAAGAAGTTGGACAGTGGGGGATAGAAATGAGTTTTGGAGAATGACCTTCAGCATTTCAGAATCACTGAGATAAGGAGGGTATGACAAGAAGGAGAGTTTGTTAATCATCAAGTGAAAATCTAGATATTCTAAGTCAATAATATTATGACATCTTGAGGGAATTGTTTTGGTGTCTTAAACAGTTAGGGTGAGGAAGAAAGAATTTGGAGCATAATTGACACTCTCCTTTGCCCAAGACAGGAGATAATGATGTAAACAGAATGACTCCCTTTCTTCTCACTTCAGTAGCAGGAAACTGGTATGATGGAATTGTGCTTTTCCTCTTTTCTCAGAAGCTGGAGAACAGGCATGAGATGCCTGGGGCTTGATGGTATGGCACTCAGCTCTTCCTCTTCTGCTCTTGCTGGGGACTGGAGATCAAGAAAGACTCTAGTGAAGATCAGGAAAGAGATGCTCAGGGCATGATGATAGTGAACTCTCCTCTATTCCCTCTAGACTTTGCCTATGGCATTTCTGGGTATTTTCAGTATGGAATTGCTTTCAGGAAATGATATGGGGATTCTTTCTAGTTTTACTTTGCCTTCAGGTATTTTTACTTTGCCATCAGGTTCAAATAGATCCAGACAGTTTTTATGACTTTTTTTTTTAAACCCTTACCTTCAGTCTTGGAGTCAATACTGTGTATTGGTTCCAAGGCAGAAGTGGTAAGGGCTAGGCAATGGGGGTCAAGTGACTTACCCAGGGTCACACAGCTGGGAAGTGGCTGAGACCAGATTTGAACCTAGGACCTCCCATCTCTAGGCCTGGTTCTTAATCCACTGAGCTACCCAGATGCCCCCAGTTTTTATGACTTCTTAAAATATAGTATCTAGATTTTTATTTGGTTATGATATTCAGGGAATTTTATTATCCTTAATTTTTTTCTCTACAACCTTTTTTCCACAGCAATTGTTTTTGGTATTAAACACTTTATACCTTCTCCCCACCCCACCCCCACATTTAGAGTTTGTTTTAATATTTGTTGATATTGGGGGCAGGTAGAGGGCTCAGTGGATTGAAAGTCAGGAATAAAGATGGGAGATCCTGGGTTCAAATATTACTTCATTCACTTTTCAGCTGGGTGGCCCTGGGTAAGTCACTTAATTCCTCATTGCCTAGCCTATACAGCTCTTCTACCTTGGAACTAATACTTAGTATTGATCCTGGGACAGAAAGAAAGGGTTTAAAACATTAAAAAATATATTTGTTGATATCTCTTGGAGTCATTGAATTCTGTTTGTTCTCATTCTGTTTTTCAAGGATTCCATTTCTTGGACAAGATTTTCTATCTTCTGTTGTAAGTTATTTATTCTCCTATCAGTTTTCCTCCCATTTCATCTTTTTAATCCCTTGCACATTTTTTATATGCTCTTTTAGTACTTATGACCATTTCTCCCTCTGAAACTCTATTTATAGATATTGTGGGGTTTTCTCCTCTCTGATATTTAATTCTTACACATCTCTTAACTTAAAAGTATTTCTTAGGTGTGTTCAGCCTAGTGCTCTGTTGCTCATGTGCCTTAGAAGAACAATCTTCAGCATTCTTTAATGGATTAGGCAAGCTCTGACTGACCTTGTACTCTACCCTCTGCAGTCTGGATGCTGCTGTTGCACTGTTAATCTGGATGTGTCACTGATGATGGGAAAAGGAGAAGAGTGGTATTAGGCTTCATACTCTTTCCTCAGTTTTTGCCTCCTGTCTTTGTCTTTTTATTGTCCACTGTAGGTTCAGAACTCAGCTAGTCTTTCTTTGAAAAATCCTCAGTTAAGGAGTTGGATCCATTTTCTACTCTGGCCCCTTCTAGAGGCCCTTATGCAAAGTTGGAGATCATGTTCATCATAGGTCTATTGGAGCTGATATCTCAGAACTAAGCTGACCTTGCCTCCTAATGTAGCTATACATAGTACATCCTGGCACCCTATCTCCTAGTATAGTACATGACCTATCAAGGCTGATTCTGTCCTGACAGGCTGAGACTAGAATCTGATATTAGAACTTTTGATCCTTTGAAGGAGTTTGCACTGACTTTCTTCCTCTCTTTGCCTCCATTCCAGCTAGGTTACTGATGTTCATATTCATTTCTTTCCTGGTCCCTAGTTGTTTCCAAGGTCATCTGAATTGGTCCTAGATTCACTAGTTCAACATTCCATCAGACTACATCCTCTTTTGGTTGCCTTTTGTTGTTGTTCTGGACTGTAGGACTTATGCTTCTTTTTATATTCATCATTAGTCTTTCTGGGGTTCTTTTCAGTTGTGTGCAGGAGTTTATGTGGAAGAGTTGGGTGATGTTTCCTAACAGCATCTTTAACAGAATTTTCTCTCAGTATTCTTTCCAGATGTGCTTTCATCCTGGTCTTCTTCCTGTCTGGTCCTTCACTATGTTGTCTCTTCTCTTCCCAGTTCTGAAGATTAATGATGATGATGGTGATGATGAAAATGATGATATCTAGCATATAGAGAGCATTTTTAAGGTTTGCAAAATGCTTTACAAATATTATCTCATTTTATCCTTATGTAGCAAATCTTTCCACCACATATAGTATAGGGGTGACATATGTGGCTGGATGGAAGACAAGAATAGACTAAATAAACTATCAATAATTTTAGCAAAGTAGCAGGATATAAAATATGTCCATATAAATCATCAGCATTTCTATATATCGCCAACAATGTGTTGCAGGAAGAGATAATAAGATATAATCCATTTAAAATAACAATAGATAGAATAAAATACCTAGAAATATATCTGACAAAACAAAACTGTCTGGTACTGACTAAGAAATAGAGGGGTAGATCAGTGGAACAAAACATCTATAAAACAAACAATTATAAAAGATTATAGTTACCTTTTATTTGACAGAAGTAAAGACTTTAGAAATTCATTATTTGGTAAAATTATTGGGAAAACTGGAAGATAGTCTGGCAGAAATTATATATCTTATATAATTTACCAATATAAATTACTTATATATATCTTATACCATTTACCAAGATAAGATCAAAATGGATATATGACCTAGGTATAAAGGGAGATATCATAAGCAAAATAGAGGAACAGGGAACACATCTATCAGATTTATGGATAGGAGAAAAATTTGTGAATAAATAAGAGATAGAAAGCATTGTGAGATATAAAATGGATCATTTGCATATACTAAACTGAAAAATTTTTATACAAATAAAACTAATGTAGTCAAGATAAGAGGGAAAGCAATAAGTTAGGAAAGCATTTCAAAGACTTTCTCAGATAGAGGTCTCATATCTAAAAATATATAGACAACTTTGTCAAATATATAAGAAATAGGAGTCATTGCCCAGTTGATAAAGGGTCAAAAGATATGAATGGACAATTTTTGGATGAAGAAATAAAAGTCATATGAAATAATGCTCTAAATAATTATTGATTAAAGAAATGCAAATCAAAACAACCCTGAAATATCATCTCACACCTATCAGCTTTATAACAATAATAAAAGGGAAAAATGACAAATGCTTGAAGGGTTGTGGAAAAATGGGAACACTAATATACTGTTGGTGGAAGTGTAAACTGTTCCAAACATTTTGGAGAGAAATCTGCAATTATGCTCGAAGAGTTGTAAAATTGTGTATATCTTGACCTAGCAACACCACTATTAGGTTTATTTCTCAAGGTTATCAGAAGAAAAAGAAAAGAAACTAAATACTATAAAATATTTATAGTAGCTCTCTTTGTGGTGGCAAAGAACTTGAAATTGAAAGAAATTTCATCAATTGGGGAATAACTAAACAAGTTGAGGCATATGATTATGATGGAATACTACTGTGTCATGAGAAGTGACAGATTACTTTTGGAAAAACACAGGAAAACCTACATGAAATTATGAAGAGTGAAATGAAAAGAGCCAAGAGAACATTATATACAGCAATAGAAATATTGTTTGAAGAGTCACTTATATAAATGTCCACCTTCAGAGAAAGAACTGATAAATAGAAATAAGTAAAACATAGTTTTTTGAATACATATATTTCATTGTCAAATAATGCCTTCTCTAATGGGGGAAAGAGAGGGAAGGAGTTAACTGAGTATTTTAGTGTAACAAGCAAATAAATAAATTTAAATTTAAAAAGAATAGCTACATCTCTAGCATCTCTTCCCCTAGCTCTTCTCCAACTTTAATTCCTTTTTTTCTAGTTCTTTTATTTTTAAAATATTTTTCCATGGTTACATGATTCATTTTCTCCTCCTCCCCTTTTCCCTCCCCCCTCCTGGAGCCGACAAGCAATTTCACTGGATTATACATGTGTTATCACTTGATACTTATTTTCATATTTGTAATAGAGTAATCTTTTAAAACCCCAAACCCAAATCATATACTCATACAAATAAGTGATAAATCATGTTTTTCTTCGTGTTTCTACTCCCACAGTTCTTTCTCTAGATGTGGATAGCATTCTTTCTCATAGATCCCTTAAGACTATCCCGGATCTTTGCATTGCTACTAGTAGCAAATTTGATTACACTTGTTCATTCCACAATGTTTCAGTTTCTGTGTACATGTTCTCTTGGTTCTGCTCATTTCACTCCACATCAGTTCATGGAGGTCTTTCCAGTTCATACAGAAATCATGCAGTTCATCATTCCTTATAGCACAATAGTATTCCATCACCATCACAGTTTGTTCAGCCATTCCCCAATGGAGGGACATGATACTTTAATTCCTGCCAGAAAGGAAAGCAGAAGGTAAAGAACAGAGGCACATCATTCTTCTCTCCTCAGAGAGAAGGGGGTTGGGCTAGGGTTATATGCATCTGCTCCCTTAAATATTATTAGTCTTGAGGATGTAGTGTTCAAGCTAAGTCATGATTGCTATTCATAAATAGGGAAAAGAGGACCCCAAGTTCTATATCCAAGACTTGACTTCCTTCCCATGAAATGAATACTCATAGTAAATAATGAAGAAACCCATTTATCCAAGTCAATAGCAGATGAGAAATCAGTGTGTGTGTGTTTGTGTGAGTGCGCACCTGTGTGTGTGCTTACATGAGAATATATACTAGAAAATACAAAGCAAAGGAGCTTCCCATTGGGAGCAAGATAACTCAGCTCAACCTAGAGGGAGAGTCCCAGATCTCACTCCAAAAGGAAAGCTCCCTCAAGTCCCTTATGAAACAATCTAAGAATAAAGACATATCCAAATTCTACATGTCAGCTTCTCAGGGTAATTTTCTTCTCGTGGACCTGAAGGGAGGCTGAAATGCCCTGGGTCTTCTCTCTCAATGTTGGAAACCAGAAGTCCCCCAAGGAGACTGAGGAATTAGAAACAATTGAAGAGACTGAATTTTTTTCTCTCTCCCATATTTGTCATCTCACCCTTCATGCAAGCTTGAACTGATTTCCACTATAGAGTAGTGGACAAAGTCCCAAACCAATAGGCTTAAGTCTCTACTGATGCTTACAATAAAACCCTAGGAGAGAGATGCTATTATTGTCTCTGTAGTTTAGGAAACTAAGGTAGGTAGAAGTTAAGTGACTTGCCCAGGAACATACACAGCTAGTAAGTGTCTAAGGTAAAATCTGAACTCAGGTCTTCTTGACTCCAGGTCCATCACTCTATCCACTATCCTATCTAGCATTGGACCAATAAAGAACCAATTAGCCCTTGGCATTTTAAACCAGATGGTCCTATCTCTACCACTTCTTTCCCACCTTCCTACCATCTATAGCTTCTTTCTCTTCCTGACCCTCTCCAAACCCATCCCTATCCAGTGCCCAGCAAACAGAGAGGAAAGGGTAGGAAATATGTTCCTGGACCCCAAACTGAAACTCTGAATGCTTATTCCTGTAGGCAATTACTCATGGTTAGGTTCTATAATTGTACTAATGTGGTTCTATGCTTCATAAGCATGGTGGCTGAAACAGGCATGTATGGTCTAAGTCTATCTCCATTTACATTTCTTGAGAAATATGTGGTCTGGAACCCAGATAGAAATGGCTGACAATTATATAGTACTTTGAAGTCTTCAAAGAACTTTGCATAGATTATCTCATTTGAGCCTCTGAAATTGTTACTTTGCAATGTTATGCCTCATTTATCCCCCATTTTATAGAGGGAGAGAACTGAGATTCAGAGAAATGAAAAAAGTTGGCAGGATTTGAATCCAGATCTTCCCCACTCTGAATCTCTAAATCCATTACACCAGGCAACCTCTCAAATTTATAGAAATGACGGGGTCCTCATCCAGTAATATGTCAAAATTGAAGACTGTTGGGGCATCTAGGTGGCTCAGTGGCTAGAGAAGCCAGGTTTGGAGACTGCAGGTCTAGGGTTCAAATTATCGCCAACACTAGCTTTGTGATCCTAGATAAGTCACTTAACCTTAATTGTCTAGCCCTTACTACTCTTCTGCCTTGGAACCCATATTTAATATTGATTCTAAGATCGAAGGTAAGGGTTTAAAAGAAAAAAGAAAAGAAAAGTTGAAAAATGTTTTCATTTATTGATAGTCGTTATCATGGTGCAACATTCTATAATGACCAGTGTTAGCTGCACAAGGGTATCCTAGTAATATGCTTATGTGAAAAACAGTTTGGTGGTAATGGACAGAAAGCTAAGTGTCTTGTCTAGAGTGCTGACCCTGGAGTTGGGAAAACTCTGAATCAAATCTTGCCTCACATACTTACTAGCAATATAACCCTGGGTCAAGTCACTTAGCCTCTGTTGCCTCCATTTCCTCATCGGCAAAATGGGGATAATATTAGTATCTACCTCCCGGGATTGTCCTAGGGATAAAATGAGATCAAATTTGTAAAGTACTTTGCAAACCTCAAAGGGCTACATAAATGCTAGTTGTCATTGCTGTTGCTGTTGCGTCCTATCTCTGATATTCATCCTCACTCTTTGACCCTGGGCAAATCACTTACCCTCATGGTACTCCTAGACAACTCTAATACTCTTAGTCGAAGTCTAGACATCACATACCAACTCTAAGACCTTAAGGTACACTGGAGGGAGTTTCCTCACTGAGAATTCCCCTTCACCAAATGAAATCATAGGACCTCCACACTTCCAAAGTCCCAGATAAATAAATCAATAGATAACATAAATATCCCTATGGCTTTGCTGAGAAGGGGATGGCTATGTGTGTTTTAAAATTTGTATTTGTTCTAACTTTAGTGGTTGGATTCCTTATTAATGAAATGCAAAGCCATTCCAGGTTTAAGTTCAGTTCATTCTTGGCAGAAGGTAACTTCCTAGTTCAAAGGAAAGCTGCTTCAAAAAAAATATCCAAACCAAATCAAAACAGCCCTTTGGCTTCCAAAACATACCAGACCCCAGCTGGTTGATTTCGGGTAAATGAATCAGAGACATACGGTTTAGATTTCCCTCTCTAAGGAGGAGCAATCACACAGGGTTACTTCCAAATAACACAGGATACTTCCAAAGCATAGCTCTGCTGAACCTGGATCAGTTGAAATCCAGCATCCGCTGTTTTTCCAAAGTCCAGTCCCTTCTGTGCCATACTTTCTGTCTCTCTTCTTCTCTCCTAGGTTCTGATTGTCAATACTGGCTCCCTTTCGATTGAATTTCCCTTTCTCCTCTCATTATATCTGTCTATTCTCCCTGCTTGCCATTAGCCTGTGCACAGATCTTATCATAAGTCTTTGATTAAGAACCAGTTAGTAACCAGGATACAGAAGTACACAGATCATTGTTTATTATTGCTAAATCTGCAGCCACCATTCCTGAAATAACTCCCACCCACCCTTGTAAACAAAGATTTCTAAGAAAAATTTACTGGTTCTCATTGTTGTTGGTTCTCTCCATGCTGATATTTTCCTGGAACTCATCAGCCTAAACAATACAGTACACAGGAACACAGAGACATCCTTCCCTGGCTGATGATGAGCAGAACTTTGGAATGACTGATGTGGGGACCTCAATCAGAGGAACTGTCAGAGGAAATATGAGGCGAAGATGGGCTGCAGGACCAAACATATGCCCACCCCTTCCTTTAGCAAACTGCAGCCTTCAGGATGCAGTTGCAGACACTGTCCTACAAGAACCCTTCCTTGCTTTTCTAAGAACATTACTCCTATAATACTGATGTGTGTGTGTGTATCCATCTATATCTATCTGGCACACTCACATATCAGATATTTAATTCCAATCTGTATTCAAATGAATGTTTTGATGTTGGTCTTGTCTCTGACACTACAATATAAATTCTACAAGGAGACGAAAGAAGCCTAGGCTTATTAATTTCATAAAAGCAATAAGCCATTCATTATCAGCCACCATAGACTAAGCCCTGAGAGATGGCATGGCTTAATAAATAGATATAGAGTTTTATTTGATTTTAGGAAGACTTGTGTTCAAATTCTGCTTCTGAGACAGTGGCAAGACAGAGTGACCATAGATAACTCATTTAGCATCTTAGGGTGCCATGAAATTCTTAGAGACATGTATTAGAATCTGGCAGAAGGATATCTCTATGCCTTACACCTGTGAAATTATAAGTTTAGACAAAACAAACAAACAAAAAAAAAGTTAGGCCCTTTCCTAAGTGCTAAGGGGACACATAAAGTAAGAAGATAAAGCTCTATCCTCAGGTGACTTAGAATCTGTTTATGAGGGGGAATCAGAACAGGGGGAAATGGGAATATGAGAACTAAAGTAACAGAAACTTGCAAACATACTCAGAAGTCTGCAGCTGTATAGACAGAGAGATTGTGTCTACACACATTCACCAGCATGACTGAATTCAGTCAAATAGAAAAGCAATTGAATTCAAACTACTTGTTCATACAAAATTATCAGTCAGATTAAACCTCAAAGGGGCAGCCAACTGGCACAGTAGAAAGAGCACCGGACCTGGAGTCGGAAAGACCTAAGTTCAAATTTAGCTTTGGATACTTCCCAGCTGTATGATTCTGAGAAAGTCAAGTAACCCCATTTGCCTAGCTCTTGTCCTTCTGTCTTAGAGTTGTTGCTATAAAAGAAAGTAAGGATTAAAAAAATAAACCTTGATCACTTAATTATTTTATTTTTAACACTAATTTAAAATTTTATTTTTAAATTAAATTTAGATTAAAATTTTAAAATAAAAAATCAATTAATCTAATTTTAACATTAGTTTTTAAAAATCTGAGTTGCAAACTCTCTCCCTTATTCCCACTATTCCTCCCCACCCAAAGAAGGCAAGCAATATGATACTTTGCACACTTTTCAATTCAACAAGTATTGAACAAGCATTTGCTGCACTCTATGCCAGTTATTTTCCACTTCATGTAGACACAATCAGAAATATAAGGGTTAAGAGGCTGCTGTAGTGAATTAATTAGTTATCTGAATCCAGGTGAACTTAATCAAGGAAGGTTTCACAGGAGAAGTGAGACTTGAGAAGGGGACAGTGTTATATACCCCCATTAATTCTCCTCTTTCCTTTCCATTCTCTTATTTAGTTAGTTTTAAAGTTTTTTTCATCTGTTGAGTTATAATTATTCAAAACATCATCTTAGTTGGTTACATTATACTTATTCTGCACAGCACTGTCAGATTAATATTAAAAAAACATACTTGGGTCATGTCATTGCCCCACTCAAAAACCTCTGAATGCTTTTATTCGCCTGAAGCATTAGCTCTCAAATTTTTTGGTTTCACCCTTCCTTTACAACCTTTAAAAATTATTAAAGACAGCAAAGGACTTTTATTGACATGAATTATATCTATCAATGTTTACCACATTATAAATAAAAATGATAAAACTTTAAAACATTTGTCAATTCACTTTAAAAAATAATAAACCCATTGCATGCAAATGAGAAAGAAAGAAAGAAAGAAAGAAAGAAAGAAAGAAAGAAAGAAAGAAAGCAGGAAGGAAGAAGATATTAAATAAGTATGTATTGGTCCACATTCAGACTCCATCAGTTGTTTCTCTGGAGGCATATGATATTTTTCATGTGTCTAGGATTGTCTTGGATCACTGTATCCATGAGAATAACTACGTCATTCCTATTTGTTCATTAAAAAATATTACTGTTACTGTGTACAATGTTCTTCTAGTCCTGCTCACTTTACTTTGCATCAGTTTATGTAAGTCTTTTCAGGTTTTTCCAAAATCATCCAGCTCATCATTTCTTAGAGCACAATAGTATTCCATTGCAAACATGCCACAACTTGTTCAGCCATCCCCCAAATGACAGACAACCCTTTGATTTCTAATTCTTTGCTACTACAAAAAAAATACAAATATTTTGTATAAATAGATCTTTTTACTTTTAAAAAAATTCTTTGGGATGGAGATCTAGTAGTGGCATTGCTGGATCAATGGCTATGCACAGTTTTAGAGGATAGTTCCAAACTGCTCTTTAGAATACTTAGATCAGACTACAATTCCACTGACAGTGCATTTGTGTCTCAATTTTCCAGCACCCCCTACAGAATTTATCATCTTCCTTTTCTGTCAAATTAGCCAATCTGATAGGCGGAAGGTAGTACTTCAGAGTTTCAATTTGCATTTCTCTAATCAATAGTATCAATCCTTATTCTTCTTGATCTCTTTGCCACTACTGATCATCCTCTACTCCTTGACCTACTCTTTCTTGATCCTCTCCTATGTGTCTGACTAATCCTCAGCCTTCTGTGCTGGATCTTCACTCAGGTCATACCCACTATCAATGGTCATCTGGGAGGCTATCCTGAGCCCTAGACTATTATATTTGGTGATCTCATCTCTGCAGATGACAGGTCTACTTGTCCACTTTTAACCTCTCTCCCACCCTCTAGTTCCACAACTTCAACTGCCTTAAACTGGATAGCCTATAGATATCTTAAACTCAGTATGCCCCAAACTGAATTCATTATTTTCCCCTCAAATTCTCTTCTCTTCCTTATTTCCCTCTTACTGTTGAGGATACCACTATCCTCTCAGTCACTTAGGATGGAAACCTAGGTGTCATCCTTGACTTTTCACTAACCCCCATACCCAAATCAGTTGTCACATTCTGTTGTTTTTGCCTTGATATCTTCTCTTGACTATGCCTCCTCTCCTCTGACCCTGACAAAACCCTTGTGCACCCCCTCATAACCTCCCATGTGGACTACTGCAATAGCCCAGTTGTATGCTCTTTTTGCCTCATCTCTGCCCATGACAGTCTATCCTCCATTCGGCAATCACATTGATCTTCCCAAAGTTCAGATCTAACAGTGTCCCACCCCTTCCTCACCCACCCCACCCCTGTTTAAGAAACTCCATCCTATCCTACAATAATCAAGAAATGAGGTAATGAAGGCTGGAACTAGAGGGGTGGCAGTGTTAGAAAAGAGAAGGAATTGCATTCAAGAGATATACAAAGGTGAGCTCAGCTGGCATTATCAAGAGCTTGTGTAAAAATTAAATTAGTTTCTAGTAATAAAATATTATATTTTATGAGGTTTATTAAGGATTATTAGAAATCAAGGATACAAAATAACAAACCACGTGCCCATGGCTGATTAGCCAATTCAGAATGCCTGTGCTTAGCTTACTTACTACATCATTGCAATGGCTGAGAAGAGAAGAGAGGGAGGTGTTACTGCCAGTTAAATACCAATTGTGATCTCGCCCAGGTGGAGACTCAGGTGAGATTATAGGGAATTCTGGGAAATACCAAGGACTCCTGGGGACTGAATTCTAGGGTTCAAATCTCCAATTTTACACTTGGATATTGGGAGGTGAGAGAAAATGAGGAATCCAGGATGACTTCTACCTTTTGAATCTGAGAAACTGAGAGGATTGTATTGTCCTCTACAATAATAGGGAAGGTAGGAGGGGGAAGGGTTTAAGAGGAAATGTTTTAATAAAGAAAAGCTACTTCAAGGGTGTTTGGAGGCTCTTCCAAATGAAATTTTGGCAGTGCAGCTGTGAATGACCACAGTGTCAAAGAAAAAGGAGCTCTCCAATGAATCAGCTGAGGACATCTGTAAAAAATGGAAGTAGAGAGACATAGCTAAGCATGAATACTCAAGAGGCATGACTTTACAAACAGTGTGTCAGGAATGGCTTACTAATATTGAGAAATAGAAGCAGTGATTTCTAGTAACCAATATGGATTAACCAAGAGTAAGTCTAATATCCCTTCTTGTGAGAGGTACTGGAGTAGCAGATTAGGGAAATATCTTCTCATCAATTTTACTCCCACAACATCTTTCTCATCCATAATCTTCCTCTTCACTTGCACGGCCATGAATTCAGATCAAATCCTTATCACCTCTCATCGCTTAACCTCCTTACCTGCTCTCCTTGCCCTCAGTCTCTCTTTTCGTAATCAATTCTCCATAAGGGTAACAAAACAATCTTTCTAAGCACAACTTCTAATGATATCACTCTTTCACTAGATATCTTTCATGTTCTCCATTTTTCTTAGATAAAATTATTAATTCCATAGGCTTGGTATATGAAGCCTTTCACAGTATGACTTCAGCCCACCTTTCCCTAGTTATGTCATATTACTTCCCCTCATTTGCTTGAACTTTCAACCAAATTGATCTATTTGTTTCCTGAGCTTGGTCTTCCATTTCCTGTCTCTTTGCTTTTGCACAGACTGTCCCTTGTGCCTCTACTATCCTCTTGGCTCCACCTCATAGCTTCCATCCAGACTCGTCAGGTATCATTTCCCTAGGAGACCTTTTTCTGATTCCCTCAAGTTTTTAGTACTCTCTTTCTCTTCTGAAATTATCTTATATTGACTCATCTTTTTATAGATTGTATCCCATCTTCCCAGCCCCTCACATATGTTAGTTAAGTTCAAGGACTATTTTCCATTTTATTTTTATATCACTAGCACTGAGCACAGTGCCTTAACATTACTATTACTTTTAATGTGGGTTGAATTGAATTCAGTGAACAAAGTCTTTCAAAATATCTTTGTAGTTTGGAGGTTCTGAATCTGGGGTCCACAAACTCATGTTTTTTTTTTTAAATTAGTAACTATATTTCAATGTAGTTGAAATATTAAACTTTTTTAAAAATTGCTATACCTTTTCAACATTTACTTTAAAAAATCAACTAAAATAATAGAGGCAGCTAGGCGGTGCCGAAATTAGAGTGCTGAACTTGGGTTCAAATCCTGCCTTGGATTCTAATTATGTGACCCTGAGCAAACCACTTAATTGTGATTTGCCTCAGTTTTCTTTTCTGTAAAATGGGAATAATAATAGCACCTACCTCCCAGGATTATTGTGAGGATATAATGAAGTAATATTTATAAAGCACTTTGCAAACTTTAAAGTGCTATATAAATACTAGCTATTATTATTAGATGGGAACAATTAATCTAGACAAAGTATGTAACAGACATGGTAGCCAAGTCATGAGTTCATGTTTAGGTTGTATTAAAGGAAATGAAATATTCAGAGGAAGAGAAGTCATAGTTTCACTGTATTATGGTCACATTGATCTGGAGTACCATGGTCATTGAAAAGTTGCAATGCAATGCAACCAGAGGAGAGTGGCTAGAATGTAAGACAACCCAAAACCAGTGGAGAGTATGTAGCCAAGAGAAGAAAAAAAAATTGGAGTATAACATGATAGCAGTCTTTAAATTATTGTAGAGTTTTCTTGTGGGAAAGGGATTTGACTTTTTTTAACCCATAGGAGAGAACAAGGACCATAGAAAAACAGAATCTTAGAGCTTAAAAATAGTAGGATCTCTTGACTTATAATTTGAGTAAGGAGGTATTCAGAATATCTGGCCAAGAACATACATGGCTGTCACTGAACTTGTGGCACAATCATTATCATTCAGTTCTCCATTATTCTGTGCCCAAGACCTCAGGAAGAATTTGGCCTAGCTGGCTAGCCATCCTTCTTTCTAACACACCTAGCCTTTAAATCACTTTGACACCAGTAAAGTGCAGTTTCTGGTTCTCCGTGCTTTTATATTGGCTCTCCTTATTGTGGGAAAGACTTAGTGCCCTTACTGGGGCTATTGGCAAGGGCTGCTCCCTTTTTGACACCACAATTCAACTTCTCTACATTCCTAATTGTGATATCAAAAGAAACCTCACAGGTCATCTAGCTCAGCTCTTAACCTAATACATGAATCTCATTTACAACATTCCCTGACAAATCAGTCTACTAGAGAACCTCCAGTGACCAAAAAATAAATAAATATTCACTATGTTCAAAGGCACCTTAGTCAGGAAATCTTTCCTTAAAACTGACTCAAAATCTATTTCAGTGTGACTTCCATCTATAGATTCTAATTCTGCCATCCTGGGGGCAATAGATGGGGGGGGGGGTTAGGAGAACAGAAACACAGACAGACAGAGAGAGAGAGAAAGAAAGAGGGAGACAGACAGAGAGAGAGAGAGAGAGAGAGAGAGAGAGAGAGAGATTTGGTTAGGGGGTTATTGTTATTGTCTAGATGTGTATTAATGAGAGGTTTATACTAGGGTAGTGAGTGAGAATACGTAAAATAAGACAGCATTTCAGAGGTAAATTTGACTGAATTCGTCCTTAGTAGCAATATAGGGAGAGGGAAAACGCCAAGGTTCTGAAAACCAGTGAATGAGGGTGCCACTGTCAGAAAGAGAAATCAGAAGGAGAAGCAAGTATTAGGGAGAATATGATAAGCTCACTTTGGACATATTAAGTTTGAAGTTATGCTGGCCAAGCTAGGTAAGGACAGTCTTAGAGTTTGTTTAAAATGTGGATAGAAAGGTTAAGAGAAGGGTCAGAGCCAGAGACAAAGATATTAGCACACAGCAAGGAAGTTGGTGGAGCAAAAATCTAAAGAAAGTCTTGAATTCAGAGAAAAGAAGTTTATTGAATCTTGAGGCTAGTCTTATGGTATTATGTATGTAGAAACTTAAAGAGTTAAAGGCTTGCAAAAAAAAATGGGACTTAGGCATTTATTATTATATTACTAGATTTTTGGCTGGTCATAGATTTCTTTCCTGATTACACTTGTGTGCTGTGCTGGACTACTGAACCAAGCACAAAAGAAATTGAAAGTGATACATTTGTGTCACTGTCTAGGATCATAAAATTGTAGATTTAAAACTGGAAGGGAAGAAAAAAGGGAAGGGGCCTCAATGGTAGGTAATCATTGACAGAGCAATATTCAAACATAAAAACTTTGACTCCAGATTTTTATTACTAATTGAAGATGTATGTCACTTGAGGCAAATCACTTAACTTCTCCTCGTCAGTAAATTAGGGTATTTGTCTAGATCAGTGATGGAGAACCTATGGCACCAATGCCAAAGATGGCATGCAGAGCACTCTCTGTGGGCACATGGCACCCTCCTCCAGAGTTCCTTACTAGGAAGGCAGAGGGACTTGGGTGGAGCTGCTCCCCTCCCCCTCTCCACTGAGCCTGATGACATTTTTTTACATCCCCTTCCCTCTGCCCAGCAGCCCAATGGGAGCACACAGTTGGTAAGGTGGATGGCTCACAAGTGGCAGAGCTAGAGGGGAGTAGAGAGATCAAGACATTCCTCTCCCCCTCTTTACACTCACTGAAGACATTCCTCACTTCACCACTCCTCTGCCCAGAAGCCCAATGGGAGCATTTACTCCCTCCCTTATGTGGGATAAAGGTGGGAGCAGTCACACCTGATGGGGGATGGGAGTGGGCATAGCACTTGGTGGTGGTGGTGGTGGTGGTGGTGGGGACCCAGCACTCCATCTCTAAAAAGTTTACCATCACTGGTCTAGATAATCTCAGAGTTTCCTCCCAGATCTAAATTTATGAGAATGTGACTACACCTTCTGCATCTTTCCCCCTTCCCTAGATCTTGTCAGTTTGGGAGATTGATTGTTTCCAGATTGGAGACAAGATGGTCCAGGGAGAAAGCACAGAGAAAAAAAGAGAAGAGGTAAGATGTGAGAAACTTGGAGGACACCAACATTAAAGGATTGAGCAGACAATTAGGCAGCTAGATAGTGGAGTGGATAAAACTAGTTGTAGAGTCTATAGAACCTGATTTCAGATCTAGCCTCAGACACTTATTAGTTGTGTTACTCTGGGCAAGTCATTTAGCCCTATTTGCCTCAGTTCCTCATCTGTAAAATGAGCTGGGGGAGAAAATGGCAAACCATTCCAGTATCTCTGCCAAGAAAACCCCAAATGGGGTCATGAAGAGTCGGACACAACAGAAATGACTCAATAGCAACAGAGGAAGAGAAACCATTGAAAGAGAAAGAGAAGTACCCATTAGACATGGGAGAGCCAAGAGTTTGGTGTCTTGAAAGTAAAAGAGTGTATCCAAGTGGTAGAGAACTGTATCCTTCAGTATCCCAAATTGCAGGGAAGTCATGCAGAACCAGAACTGGAAAGGGGTCATTTGATTTATCAAGAAGGAAATCAGGTGACTTTTCAGAGAGCCGTTCTAATAGAACAGTGGGGATGAAATGAAAGTCAAATTTCTAGGACTGAGGAATGACAATGTCAAGGAAGTGTAGGCATCAAGAATAGAGTGAGATTTCAAGAAATTTAGTTGTGAAAAGGAGCAGAGAAATAGGATGGAAGATTTATGACAGAAGAATGATCAATAGAAGACTTTAAAAAAAAAGTATTAGATGATTTGAGCATGTTTGTAGGCAGATAGGAAAATGTTAACAGAAAAAGAGATTAGAGAATCCAGAAAGAGAGGCACAGACTGATAGAGCAAGGCCCTGGGTGAATTAAGAAGAGATAGGATCAAGAGAACACATAGAGAAGCCTTAGCCTTGGCAAGAAATATAGCCCAAAGGAGAAAGCAGAATGATTTTTTAAAAATTATAAAGTGCCTTTGATTTTCAACTATTTTTTAACCCCTACCTTCCATCTTAGAATTAATACTGTATATTGGTTCCAAGGCAGAAGAGAGGTAAGGGCTAGGCAATTCCGGTTAAGTGATTTGCCCAGGGTCACACAATTAGGAAGTATCTACTGCTGATTTGAACACAGAATCTCCCATCTCCAGGACTGGCTTTCTATCCTCTGAGCCATCTAGTTGTCCCCTGATTTTCAACTTTTAAAAAATATTTTTAATGTCCTCAAAATATAGGAGAATCAAATTAGAATGTAGGGAAATGTGGGAGAGCAAATAAAATAGATATCTAGATGAGAGAGAGGAGTGGGGTGGAAGAGAAGGAGAAAGGAGAGAGAGAGAGAGACAGAGAGAGAGAGAGAGACAGAGACAGAGAGAGAGAGAGAGAGAGAGAGAGAGAGAGAGAGAGAGAGAGAGAGAGAGAGAGAGAGAGAGAGAATTTAGCAATGCCTCTATTGATCTACTGGACTAAAAATTAGCTTACCTTTGTCAAGAGTCAAAAGGCAGAGAAAAGAGTGATGGGAAAAGGTAATAGAAGAGGAGGAAAAGGGAGAAAAAAAATGGGGAAAGGTTGAGGAACTTTTGATACAAAGGAAAAGTCACCAAAACTAGGTGCCCCTCACTGGGGTCTTGCCACAGGTTGGCCACTAAGGTTCTTCTGAGACCACGTGTTTCGGAGAGTCCCGAGCCATTGATGGTGAGTTAGCATACAGGGCCAGATGCCCCAGCAGAGTCTCCTGAGTTGCAGCGCCACCTTGTGGCTGCTGCTAGACTCTGAGCTCCCTTTACCCGAATGTAAGACTCTAACCCCACCCAGATATAGTTCACTCACTGGAGAGTCCCGTCGGATGACTTCCCAGAAGGCTCTCTTCAACAGTGGTAGGGTGGAGAGCTAAGGAAGGAAAATGGACAAATTTGCTGTGTCCTGAAGGCAGGAAAGAAAAGGAAATCGGGTATGCTTCTGAGCAGATTTTTCTGCACACAGCCAGTGCTTTTCCTCTACTGCTCTGGAATGGTGCCCCAGTGCTCTGCTATCATGGGTATCCTGAGTTTTACAAATACTCTCCTCCATACAGAGCTCTATCTCCAGAATCTCTTTAATTAATGACATGCCTTGTTTTCATGAATTTGGCATAAGCTTAACAGTTGTATAATGCAAGGGACTGGAATCACCAACTCAAACCCTAACTTTCACCTCTTCTTAATGGTCTAAATTATTAGCACTAGAGGACATCTACTCTGCCAGAAAGTCACTGTGACACTGTCTCTCTCAGTCCAAGCAAAGAACCATATGGAATCCGGAGAGCTGGCAAGGAAAGTAGGGGAAGTGGACATTCCTACAAAAATTCTAAGCCTGGCAATGGAAGAATAGGAAACCAACATTTAAATAGCTGGTTATAATTATTGCTAATTTAGAATAATTCAAATGTTTACTAGGTGCTTAATGGTATACTAGGACTTTTTTCTAGATCTGCAATTTCATTAAGTGTAGAGTAGTAGTTCTCAAAGTGGGATCTAGGAACTCCCTGGCATCTCTGGGATCCACAAGGTACAAATTATTTTCATATTGCTAACATGTTTTATTTTTAAAATAGTAAATATTGATAAATTTACCCCAATTAAAAGTTCTTTGATGGGGGGAAAGTTGTCCTCCATAATATTTTTAGACCCTTGACTTCCATTTTAGAATCAATATTTAGTTTTGGTTCTAAGACAGAAGAGTGGTAAGGGCTAGGCAATTGGGGTTACGTAACTCACTCAGGGTCACAAAGCTAAGAAGTATCTGAGGCTAGATTTGAACCCAGGACCTCCTGTCTCTAGACTTGGCTCTCTATCTACTGAGCAACCTAATTGCCCTCTTGAGCCTGGGCTTAGAGCCCAAAGGACTTGCATAACATTGTGATCGTTGGGTGCCAGTAAAATACCTATGAGGATACCAGTTACTCCACAAATTTGCACACATACAGTTTTCATTTATTTTTCTCTACCACTCATGGATGCAAATATCCATGGTTGCCAATGCAAAAGTGAAAATCAGGTTATTAATAAAATTATGTGAATGCTTGAAGCTTGAAAGCTAAATGTATATTCACTGGGTACTATAAAATCAACATTATAAAACAAACAATTTTGAAGACTTTTAAAAATTGATAAAGAATGAAATGAAGAACTAAGAGAAAAATATATTTAATAACAACACTATAAAAACAAACAACTTTGAAAGCTGTAAGAATTATGATCAATACAATAACCAATCATGATCCTAGAAGACTGATGATAAAGCATATTCTCTAACCCCTTATTGAGAGGTGATAGATTTAGGGAATAGAATAAGATAGATCTATATATTCATACATAGAAATATATATAGAGAGAATATATGTATGCATAGATAGATAGATTATATACACATATGCTATCAAATACTGCCAATGAAGTGATTTGTTCTGACTGACTGCATGCTTATTACAAAGAATTTTGTTTTGATTTTCTTTTCATTCTTTCTTATGGGGTAGGAAATAGGAAGGAGAAAAAATAGATTTCTATTAATCAAATTTTAAAAATTTAGTGGAATTCTATAGATATGGAATTTTGCATGCCCTTTAAATGTTAATTTTACTTGATTATTTTACTCTGTTGCAAAAGCTTTCATGAAGTAGAAGAAATCTATAAATATTCATGATGCAAAAATGAAACACCTTAATAAAAAGTTTCTTTTAAAAAAAAAAGAGTAGAGGAGGTAGCCAAGATAGAGGAGTGAACCAGAGCTGCTTCATGTCACCCTGAGAATCCTCTCTGACCAAGATTAAAATCTCACCACAAAACAAATACAAGAGTGAAAGAACCAACAAGAAGACAGAGTGAAACAACTTTCAAGAAAAGAAAACCCCCAAAGGTAGGCTGAGATAATCTGGAAGAACTGGGGTGAGAGGAAAGCAGAGCCAGCAAAAAGCTGTAGCAAGGAGGGAAGAGCAAGTCATACCCTCATCCCCAATCTAGACATCTGTTGTCCCAAAATTTAGCAAGGAGGGAAGAGCAAGTCATACCCTCATCCCCAATCTAGACATCTGTTGTCCCAAAATTTGGAACCCAAGTCCAAGTTAACATTCAAACTCTGAGATCCTGCCTGGGCAAATAGTGGTACAAACCAACCCACACCCCTTGAAATTTCAAATGTGTGGATAAGTCTGGAGTCCCAGCCTAGGGGAGTCTGGGCTGAAGTGGGCTGATCTGTGTGGCCCCAGAGCAAAGACAGGATTTCCAGTCTGGGCTTGGGATAAGGACATAGTACACAGTTTGGGGTGACTGTTAGTTACTAAGTACTAACCTTTCTGCCTAAAGCTCAGGATAGAGCTCCAAGACAGAACAATCAAGGGTGGGCCTGATTGGATCAAGTATACAGCAAGACCAAAAACTTGAGCCTAACCCTGGGGCTAGAATTTTATTAGCCCCTGACCTGATCAAGGTCAGAGTGAAATAAAAAGCTTATACTCATGTCTGAGGCAAGTCTTTAAGCCATCAGCATCTCAAGGGTCAATTGAATCAGCAGGCAAAGGGGGCTCCCAGAGCTTCCAGCCCTCAGACCCAGAAAATAAGCTGAGAATAACATAAAGCAAGGACTGAAGTTTAAGAGGATAACCCAACTTCTCAGAAAATTGTACCTACCTATAATTAGATAGGAAAAATGAGCAAACAACAAAAAAAACCTAACTCTAAAGAATATATTATTATTATATAATATATATTATTATATTATTATATAATATATATATATATTATATAACATAATAATATTATATATATATATATAATATTATAGAGACAAAGAGCAAGATACAGACATAGAAGGAGACAGTGAACATGAAGGAAACACAAAAAATGCAAAAGAAAAATATGGATTTGACACAAATTCTCAAAGAGCTCAAAAAAGACTTCAAAACCAAATGAAGAGAGATAGAGGAAGAGTGGGGAAGAGAAATGAAAGTGATGTAAGAAGAAAGGAAAGTGACGCAAGGAGAAAGTGACACAAGAAAGAAATGGGCCAATTGAAAAAGGAGAACCAAAAACTGACAGAGAAACAGGTCAGGTCTTAAAAATCAGAACTGACCATTGAGAAACCGATTTCATGAAAAATCAAGATACAATAAAGCAAAATCAAAAGAATGAAAACAACAACAGAGGAAAACATGAAATATCTTAGTGAAAAAACAACTGACCTAGAAAATAGATCTAGGAGAGACAATTTGAGAATTATTGGACTACCTGAAAACCATGATCAAGAAAAAAACCTTGGACATCATATTATAAGAAATTATCAAAGACAACTGCCCAGATATCCTTGAACAAGAAAATAAAATTGAAATTGAAAGAATTCACAGATTACCTCCAGAAAGAAATCCTCAAATGACAACTTTGAGGAATTATAATAACTAAATTCAAGAGCCACCAGGATAAGGAGAAAATTCTTCAAACAGCCATTAATAAAACCATTTAAATACCATGGAGCTACAATCAGGATCACACAGGACTTAACAAGTTCTACATTAAGGATTGAAAGGCATGGAATATGATATTCAGGAAAGCAAAAGATTTGGGTTTACAACCCACAGTCACCTATCTAGCAAAGCTGATTATATTATTTTGGGGAGGAGGGGATGGGATGGAATTGGCATTCAATGAGATAAAAGATTTCAAGCATTCCTAATGAATAAACCAGACCAAAATAAAAAATTTGAAGTCGAAACACAAGACACAAGAGAATCCCCAAAAATCATTTTCTCAGGACCCAGCCCTGGACCAATCCACCTTGCAATTGGAACTCCACAACAGAATTTATTTGAGAAGACATCTGCTCAAGAATACCCTGTAGTCTAGGTGGAAGGGACCATACCAAGGTCTTTCTGTTCAATCCTTCTGCTGCACACAACTCACTGGGCACAACTGTCACAAGAAGGCCCCAACCCTGAGTGAACAATCTAGCATATTACCTGAAATTTTAAATTCTTTCTGACCTGGAAAAGGAAGCAGAAGACAACAGTAGTAGACTATTTCCCCAAGATATCAGACACAGACTGAGTTGTTGGGTTAAGCATTGCATAGAACTTTTTGAGGTCTCCCTTGATCAGTAAGGAAGGAACTCATCTTGTTCCAAAGAGGGTTATGTTAAATACAGCTATCAGAAGGGATTACTTTGATCCCACCATGGTTGGAGCAGTTTTGTGATATCTCTGGAAAATTGCCAATCCAGACCCTTTGATTTGATCTGACCTTAATCCTTTTGATCTCAACAAATATTAATCACTCCTCCCTTGCTGCCCGTTCTGATCATTCTTCCCTGTTGACGTTTATTTTACCCCACTCCTTAAGCCTTGGAGTGAGCACTCTTGTACTCTCTGGTGTGTTGTGTGGTGACCTAGAACTACAGCTTCATCACCCTGATTAAAGACCCTTGTTGTTTAAAAAAAAAAAAAGGCCTAGAGATGGGAGGTCCTGGGTTCAAATCTGGCCTCAGATGCTTCCCAGCTGTGTGACCCTGGGCAAGTCACTTGACCCCCATTGCCTAGCCCTTACCACTCTTCTGCCTTGGAGCCAATACACAGTATTGACTCCAAGATGGAAGGTAAGGGTTTAAAAAAAAAAAGATAGGCTTTACACAATTTAACTCAGACCCTGAAGGATGAATAGGAGTTGAAAGGGCAGAGAAAAACTTTCATGTAGGGAATGGGGGGGAAGTCATGGAAATTTTTATTACAGAAAAGTGGGATTCAGATAGACATTTATAGGCCTTATTGTGTGTTGAGCTTTGCATTTAGAGTTGAATGATCCAGTACAGAATACTAATTATGTTCCTTGAAACCACAGTCTGACCTTAAGCAACCTGCATTTAAGGAGGGAGAGGAGGAGAAAGATGAATGGAAGATGAAGTGAGAAAGAGGAAAGGGAGATAGAGGCAGAGACATGGAGAGAGGAGAGACAAAGAGATATAGGAAAGAAATTATCATGGCCATTTCAGAATTTCTCTACATTTCCATTTCTGCCTTCATGAGTGTACCACAAGACACTGAGCCTATAGAATCTATTGCTTGGTGAAAAATTCATAACAAATGGCCACTGTTGGTTTAGTGGAGGCATATGGGGGCCCCTGTGTCCACATCTTAAACTAGGATACCATTTCTCCCTTCAGTTTCCTACTGAGTGTGCATTAACCCATTTTTCTATTTCTTATGTAGTGAGAGTAGCAAATGAGGACTGAGTGGCAGAATCTTTTCTACATTCCCAAATGGTTTGGAAGATAGGGGAAAAGGATAGGCACCTACAATGTGCAGGCATTGTGCTAATTACTTTACAAATATTATCTCATTTGATTCTCTCAACCACCCTTCAAGATAGGTGTTATTATCCTTATTCTATAGTTGAGGAAACAGAGACAGATAGAGGTTGAGTGACTTGCCCAGAGTCATAGCTAGTGAGTCTCCAAGGCTGGATTTGAACTTGGGTCTGCCTGACTCCATGCCCAATGCTCTATCCCCCTGTGCCATATAGCTGCTTCTAAACATATGAAAGGTGCATCTGGCTCCCAGTTTCAGCTCTGCCATTTACTAGCTATGTTACTGCAGATAATTACATTAGAAAAACACTAAAAGGAATGTTCTCTACCCTTGAAGAAGTGACATTCCACTGGGATTCCTGCATGTTCACCAAAGTATTCAAATGAGTCTATTATATTATCCATATGGGTATTCCCTCCAGCAGCGCAATTCAAAACCCACCCTGCCTTTTCATCCTGTGTGACTTGTCCCTATTCTCCCATAAATTCATCAAAGGGGACTACTCTACCCACTCCTTGTTCTCTTGACATTAGGAGGACACCAATGGAGCACAGTGTCCATGAATCTGCTTACTTTTGCCAATGATCAATCTATTTTCATCTATATATTTCTCAGATAGCATCCTTGGCTCAACTTCTTCTTATTTCCCTGTTTTTATTGGACTGCAGCCTGTTCTCACCCACTTGCGCCCCTCCGTTGCCTTTTGAGTGTTCATTTTTAGTTTTTATGAGACTGTAGTACTCTATGATATGTTTCCATGAACCAAAATGAGCATAAATAAATCTAAGGAAAGCTGGAGAATGAGAGAACATCAGCAGCTGGTGGGACAGGATGTGGCTCACAGAAAAGCCTTTGTAGAGCAGATATCACCTGAACAGAACCTTGAAGGAAAAGAATTCAGAGTTCATTCCAAGCATGGGTGGATGACATATAGGGGCAAGCAGGGGAGAGACTATCCATGGGGAGCATAGATCAGTTTGGTTATATGTAGTTTGTATAAGGGATATGGAAGGTAAATAATGAGGCTGAAAAAGAAGACAAGTCAAATTTAAAGGGCCATAAATGGTAAGCTGAGGTGTTTCTATTTTTTCTCAGGCATTAGGTCTTTCAGCAAGAGAGTGACGTGGTCATGGTGGTAATGTAAGGCTTATAGTATCATAGAGAACTGGGAAAGTTAGCACCATGATTTTTTTCCCTTTTGGCTCATCTCCTTAAAAAAAAACTGTCTGGATGGAGTATCTCTGCTTCCTCTCCTTTCCTAGTTTCTTCTAAACTGCTCAATCCAAAGTTACCAATGGCCTCACTCACTCTCTCTTTTTTAAAAGCCTTACCTTTCTTCTTAGAATCAATACTGTGTATTGGCTCCAAGGCAGAAGAGAAGGAGGAGTTGGGCAATGAGGTTTAAGCAACTTTCTCTGGGTCACACCAGTGATCTCTTGGTTGACAAATTGAACAATCTTTTTTTCAATATTCTCATCTCTACAATTGACACTTTATCCTGAATATTCTTCAGTTGTGATGACACCATGCTCTCCTGGTCGTCCTCCCATCTATCTGACCACTCCCTGTCAGTTTCTTCACTGAATCTTTATTCAGACCATGCCTACATCCTTTCCTAGGGCTTCATCTCTTTTATTTCTATGCTATCTTGTTTGGTGTTTTTATCAGTGTCCATGGGTTCAACAATCATTTCTTTGCATAAGAATCTCATGTGTATATTCCCTAAACCCTCTCCTGAGATTCTAGTTCTGCATTAACCAACTAACTTTTAGGCATCTTAAACTAGATGTCCCCATGGACATTTCAAACTGAAGATGTCCAAAATAGAATTTATTTTCCCCCCCAAACCCTCCTCTCTTCCACACTTCCCTATAGGCTGTTGAGGACACAACCATCATTCTAGTCACCCAAGATGTCATCCTTGACTCCTCCACATAAAATCTGTTGCCAAATCTTGTTACTCTAGCTTCTTGTATATATTTCCTCTTTACTGACAGCTATTCCCCTAGTTTAAGTTCTTATTACTCCTCAACTTGACTAATGCTTTCCTAAGTAGTTCTCCTTCCTCAGGACTCTCTCCACTCCAATCCATCCTTCACACAGCTACAAGCTAGTTTTCTTAAAGTGTAGGTCTAACCATGCCACGCACACTCTTTCCCCCTGTTCAGTAAACTACACTAGCTCCATATTATCTCCAAGAACAAATGTAACTCCTTAAATGGCTGGTATTTAAAACTTCTGCTTTCTTCCTACTTAAAAAATGTTTTTACACCTTCCCCATCCTCTGCAATCTAGTTAAATTAGCCTACTTGCTGTTCTTACATACATTCCATTTCCTCTCTCTTTCTCTCTTTCCCTTCTTCCCTTCATTATCTCTTTCCTTCCGTCCTTCCTTTCTTTTTCTTCCTCGCTTCCTTCTTTTCCTTTTTTTCTCTTCTTTCTTTTCTTCCTTCTTTCTCTCTTTCTTTCATTATTTCTTCCTTCCCTCCTTCTTTTCTTCCTTCCTTCCTTCCTTCCTTCCTTCCTTCCTTCCTTCCTTCCCTCCTTCCCTCCTTCCTTCCTTTCTTCCTTTCTTCCTTTCTTCCTTTCTTCCTTTCTTCCTTTCTTCCTTCCTTCCTTCCTTCCTTCCTTTCTTCCTTTCTTCCTTCCTTCCTTTCTTTCTTTCTTTCTTTCTTTCTTTCTTTCTTTCTTTCTTTCTTTCTTTCTTTCTTTCTTTCTTTCTTTCTTTCTTTCTTTCTTTCTTTCTCTCTTTCTCTCTTTCTCTCTTTCTCTCTTTCTCTCTTTCTCTCTTTCTCTCTTTCTCTCTTTCTCTCTTTCTCTCTTTCTCTCTTTCTCTCTTTCTCTCTTTCTCTCTTTCTCTCTTTCTCTCTTTCTTTCTTTCTTTCTTTCTTTCTTTCTTTCTTTCTTTCTTTCTTTCTTTCTTTCTTTCTTTCTTTCTTTCTTTCTTTCTTTCTTTCTTTCTTGCCTGGTAACTAGGTTTCTGGGAAACAGGTTTTGGGTATGTTCTGACCATGTTCAAAATTTTAATTTCCTCAATTTCCTTCTGTTTCAAATCCTTTTCAGTCCTCTCTAACTTATCTTTCAGGTCTTGAACTTCCTTACTCTGATCTGAAATGTTTTCAAATAGATACCCTGCAGCCTCTCTCAATTCTATTAGGGAAACTGAGTCTTATTTAGGGAAATAATTCTTGAAAAATGTCCTCAAATTGTGTGTGCATCCTCTAAGAAATTTAGATTTTGACTCTGTTCAATAAAAGATCTTCAAGAAAGAAGCTTGAAACTTTTATATCCAGAGAATGAACTGTTGCAGAAAGATGCCAAAAACCTACATTTCATCAAGAAGATCAAGAATGAATTTTGGATATGATTGATTGGACTGAACTTTTGATTGAACATTTATTGTAATTGTACACATTTATGCCAAAAAGGGACTGCCCCTAATTTGGCTTTCTGTCAATGCGCCTAGCAAAACATTGGTTTTGCTTTCTTTTCTTTTCTATTTACTCTCTCACTATTCTAATTCTCTTAGAAAATTGAATATTGTGTATATCTATAGTTAGAATTGAATTCAGAACTACAAAATGATTATGTTAAATGATCAATGGGGAGACTAGTCTCTCAATGATCATCAGGGGGGATTGTAAACCTTAAAATTTCTTAGACTTATGAATGTTGGAAATTTCCCCATTGGGAAATTTCATAATGGAAAAAATTTCCTACTGATAGTAAGAACTCTATTGGAATGTGAAACCTCTTGGCATGGGAGGATCCTTCTCCTCCCTACTTAAGACTACTTTAGGACAAAAACCTTTTGCTAAACAATGGAAAGGGCTTTGACCTATGCTTAAGCATGGAACAGGATGTTCTTTTAGTCATGGTTGATTTTAGAATTTATACAATAGAGATACTTGGAATGACAGAACCAGGTCTTGGAACTTACAATCTCCACCCTACTCAGTCTCACAGGATTTAGGAAGGGCTGTAGCATAGATCAAGATTTAATTATTTGAGAATATGACCTACAACAGACATGTGTAAAAGAAACAGACCTCTGGGCGGTCCTGGGTTAAGCTAGAGCCACCATTGGCACAGGGGAGACATCGACAGTGATTGGTAGATGTGAGAACTGAGGGGAGGGGACTTAGATGGTTTCCTTAAAGATAGAGGGGTCTGATGAGAGAGGGGGAGGTTTTGCTCTAAGCGAGGTGGCTCTGAAGGAGGACTGAGGGTCTGAGGAGAGAAGGGAGGAGAGTTTTTTGGCTCTGAGAGGAGGTTGCTCTGTGGGAGGACCAGGAGAGAAGGCTGGCTCTGAAGGAGGAGAATTCTCTGGAAACATTTCTTGAAAGGAGGCTCTCTTGAAGGTGGAGCCTGAGGTTGGCATGAGAAGCCTTACCTAGAGAGATCTTGGGTGAGTGATAAAACCAACTGACTGGTTTATTCATTCTTATTCCTTTCTTACTTTCTCTCTTTTTCTATTGATTAATCAGTATATTATAAATTAAATTTCTCTATAAAACCCAGTTGGCTTGGGCATATTCATAAATTGGGAATATATTCCCTGGTGACCATCTTATATTTATATAAACCCAAGACACAGTAGAAAACATATTTCAGCGGTCATAATTGTTATATATTTCCCTTGCTCCCCAAACATTTTAATTATCACAGTTTATGGCTCCCACTCTCTTATCTACAACTATCTAACACTAAAAACTATTTTAAATCTAACAGGGATGCTGGTACATGGATGCTAGTACACAGGAGAACTGCTCTGGGGAATGCCCTGGGGTTTGCCTACTGATCCCTACTGATGGCTGATGGATCAGTATATCTTTCTAAATCTCCTCCCCACTTCACTCCCTCCCTTCTCCAACCCTCTCCTCCCTTGCCTCCCCCACTTCCCAATTCTTCTTGAAGCCTTTGGCTTCTTCCCTTCCCCCTGAGTGAACTATAAAGATTTTCTTTTCTTTTCCTTTTCAAGTCAGGGGGTTTATTGGGATAACAGGATGGGAAACTGAGGTTAGAGGGATGACTAATCTAAAATGAGGATTATGAGGGTTTGAGGAAGTAGTCCAGTCACAAACTGTGACTCTAGGACAGTTAGGGAGATGGAGAACAACAGCTTTTAAATCTTCACAAAATCAGCAAGGTCTCTCAGCTTAACCTCAGAGAGAAACAAAGTTCAAAATCTTTCCTTAAGCCTGGCTTGTTTCCTTTCTCAACTTCAACCCCAGAGAAAAACAAAGTTCAAAGTCTCTTTGTTTCTCCTGGCCAGCTCAACTCTCTTTTTTTTTTTTTAATTTAAACCCTTACCTTCTGTCTTGGAGTCAACATTGGTTCCAAGGCAGAAGAGTGGTAAGGGCTAGGCAATGGGGGTCAAGTGACTTGCCCAGGGTCACACAGCTGGGAATTGACTGAGGCCAGATTTGAACCTAGAACCTCCCACCTCTAGGCCTGGCTCTCAATCCACTGAGCTACCCAGCTGCCCCCTAGCTCAACTCTTAAATAGACCACCAACTCAAAAGCCAAGTTTCTCCTTCTTGTCAACGTTAACTGTCCAAAGCCAGAGAACCCAAAAACCAAGTCATTCCCACCAGGATCTTTCAACGAGGTTTTAACCTCCAGAGATAGAGTGACTCCAAGTCAAGTCCCCTCCCCCTGGTCAGCTCAACTGCCAACTCCTGAGAACATTCCATTTGGAACCCTGGTTCTTGATTGACAGGCACTCTACCACATGAGGTCATCTAGCCCTACCTCCCTCTTTGTAGGGAATTTAAGTGGCTTTTCCAAAAGGTCCTATATTGAGGGCAACTAGATGACTCAGGGGATTGAAAATAAGGCCTAGAGGCAGGAAGTCTTGGGTTCAAATTTGAACTCAGATACTTCCTAGCTATGTGACTCTGGGCAAGTCACTTGACCCCATTGCCTAGCTTTACCATTCTTATGCCTTGGAACCAATACACAGTATTGATTCTAAGGTAGATAGTGAAGGTTTAAAAAGAAATGGTGAATAGCACATCTAAAATTTTTACCCAGATTATATGACTCCATTTCCACTGTTTGTACCATTATACCACACTGCCTGCTCAAAAGGTTTAGGACAACTGAAGTAGAAGGAGAGATGGAAGGACCAGAGATTATAAGCTGACTGGAGAATTTCAGGGGTTGAAATCATGGAAGTGGTAGAGTTTGGGGGGTTTTCATGGGGGTGGGGAGATGAGCATGATATATCTAAATGATGAGTAGAATAGGTCTAGATGGTGATTATTTTAGTACAGAAGTTCCTAAACTAGCAAACATGAACTTGATTAAAAACCATTTTTTTTAATAGTTGTTGTTTCATAATAGTTTCCTTTTAATCTTTCTGGTTATCTCCAGTCTTTTTCTGTTTCCCCAGTACTGCTCCACCTACTTCCCTTACTCACTGTCTCCCTAGGCCCTTTAGTAATTTCCCTTTCTAGAGATAAAGTCCTACTTCTTCCTTTTGTTTTCACCCATCCCTACATATTCTGTCCACATTTTTACTTCCAACCCTCTTCTCCTCAACTAGATAACCAGAAGCATTAAAAGGAAGTCAAGCTGCAAAGTCAGGGGCTACAGGATTAAATCCAAAGCCTGCATCTTTCACACTTCAGTAGAGGGTCATTGAAGGGCTCTTGGTGAAAGAGTCATTAGGAGATCATTAGTACCAACTCCAAATCCCATTGAAAACCTGCTGAATTGAGAAATAGCTCTAATAGTGCTACCAGCCTTGTATAGGACTTTAAATGTTAATTAAACAAATGAAAGTTAAGTGACTTGCTCAAGGTCACAAAGTCCTCAGTGTAGTGAAAATTAGAATTATGCTTGTGGTTGTCTTTTGATTTCCCAACTACCCTATTCTCCCCTCTTCCTTTTTGTCCTCTTCTCTTTCTTCCTTTCCTTCCCTTTCTCCATGTTATCAATGAAAAGCTTTCTAAAAAATCATAGGAGATGTTAGATTTTAGTAATGGCTTTCCAGAATTTTAATGAAAATTGAGTATATACCAATGTATAGGGCAAAATGCCATTTTATTATATTTCTTTGATTGTCCCTGATAGCTAGATGTTCTATATCTCATTTCTACCTTCTGACTTCCCTGGCTTCCTTCAAATCCCAACTAAAAATTCCTACAGAAAGTCTTTCCTTCTCTCTCTCTCTCTCTCTCTCTCTCTCTCTCTCTCTCTCTCTCTCTCTCTCTCTCTCTCTCTCTCTCTCTCTCTCTCAGCTAGGGATTTTCTGAAGCCAAATTTGAATCCAGTTCTCCTGATTCTGTCACTCTATTTACTATGCTAGCTAGCGGCTAGCTAGACCCCTCTTAATTCTAGTGCATTCCTCTTACTGATTCTTTCCAATTTACCCTATATAAGTTCTTTATTCATGGTTATTAAATGTTGTCTCCTCCTTAGATTGTAAACTTCCTGATGGCAGTGGTTATCTTTAATCTTTCTTTGTATACTCAGAACTTAGCACAGTTGCTGGCACTTAGTATATACTTATTAACTGACCCAGTGACTCTCCTTTCAGGTCTTCCTGTGATGCCCAATCATGGCAAAATTTGACCTCAAGTTCTTGAAGATCATTGCATTGAGGGCTATATCTGTAGGTCCTACTTAAAATGGAAAGTCTTGGAGCTTGCTTGGTAAAGAGGTGTGGGTGTGTCATTCCAGGATAAATCTGGTTAAATTCTGAGAGGATCACTCAAGTTTGATGAAGAGTAATGGGTTTTTCATAATAATAATAATAGCTTGCATTTAGATAGCACCTGCCATAACCTAGGCATTGTGCTAAGCACTTTGCAAATATTATCTCATTTGATCCTCACAACAACCTCAGAAGGTAAGTGCCATTATTATCCCCATTTTACAGTTGAGGAAACTGAGTTCAACAAATTAAACAATTTACCCAGAGTTAGTGAGTGTGTGAAGCTAAATCTGAACACGTGTTCCTGACTCCAGGACTAGTACTGTATCTACTGTGCCACTAGCTGCCCTCTGCTAACTCACAGAGATAGTCTGTGTGAAGGGAAACACAAACAAAATCAGGGGTCTTTCATAGGTCTGCCCCCAAATCCTCAGGGCAATAGAGAGGCCGTATCTTTTCTTTAGATCAAAACCTAGACATTCATCTGGGGCAACAAGTTGGTAAGATGGGAATATAGAGCAGATCTCACCCCAACATTGATTGAGGAGGGTAGGAAGATAGGTCTGAGAGAGGGGCACCATGATAACAAAAACCTGGGGTGGTGTCTGTACCCCACAATGGAATGGACCTTGGAAGGATCTCAAGATAACCAGAGAAGGGGAACATCACCTCTCAGGCTGTTACTCTAGGGCAGAGTCCCATTGCAGGGTGTTAGATCCTCTTGATTGTTTTTATCTGCTTCCTCACTTCTAGATTAGTGGAAATGACCTTGGAAATGCCTCTCCTGATCTGTCCTCTTCTCTCTCTTGTCTTCTATTTGTCTTTTTTCCCCTTCCATTCTCTATTGAACAAACTCATACAACACACTATATTCTTCTGTGGATAGAGTATTATGCTAGTCTCTGGAGGAGGTACAAAACTTAGATAAAACAAAATTCTTGCTTTCAAAGAGTTTGCAGGTTATAGGAGGATAGGACATCAACCAAAATAACTATAATCCATAACAAATGCATGATAGAGGCAAAAAATGAAGGGCTATTTGGAGTCTGAGGAGGAAGTTTCGTACTGATTACAGGAGAGACTGACAGACAAATAGTCATCAGAGAGTCAGACATTAGGGAAGACTTCCTGGAGGAGATGACATTTGAGATATTATCAAATGCTAAAGTGATATGATAGAAAGCTCACAAGGGGGTAGGAATTTAGAAGAAAAAAAAAAAGAAAGAGACTATTTGATGGACTCCACTATCACATTCCAGACTATCCCAGACTTCTTCCATCCTAAAGCAAACAAAAATAATTGGGGGATGAAATGGAGGAGTTGATGTAGCTTTTTTCTGACTTCTTATGGCCCATGGAGTCAGTCAGTGATCATTATACTGTACTTCTCATCCCCCTGGATCAATCCATTGCCATCCCAATATTAGAGCTGCTTTAATTTTCCTCATACTGAAGCTGGCAATAACCTGGCATCATTTAGCTGGGGAACTGAGAGGGTAGTCAAGTGGCCTTTCTGTTCTACAGATAGAGATTTATTACCATGAGTCATAAAATCAGAATTACCTTTTAAAAACACTCCATCTCTCATCTGCATCTCAGTAAAAGATGCTGCTGTCATGGTAACTTCAGAAATGTATCAAGATAACCTAATCACATTAATTGAGTCTCTTTTCCCCTTTTTAATTTTTAATGGAAAATTGTTTTTATTTTTTTTTTAAAGTGGATGAAGGTTATTTCTTTCCACTTCACTTTCCCATCCTAAAGGTATACAACTATTCTTATCCCTGTCCTGAGTCCATTTTCTTTATGTACTGGTATACCTTCAGCCAGGAAGAAGCTGTTGGGTATACATGAGTCCCAGTCCTAACTTGTAATCTTGAGTAAATAATTTAACCTCTCTGAGTCTTCTCTTAGTTTCTTTATCTGTATAAGTATATATGTGTTGGGAAGGCAGTACATGTGGGAAAGAGGGATGATCAGGTTAGACTTAGGATTCTTTTTGTGCCTCATGAAACTCTATGTCTATCTGGTGAACCCTATGGATCCTTTTTTTTTTCAGAATAATATTTTTTTAACTCATAATGGAAGGAAATTCTAAACTTCAGTTAGAAACAAGTGAAAATAAAGATATAATTTTTCCTATCCAAGTTCAGAGACCCCATAAAAATCTAGCTATAGCTGCTTTAGGGTTTGTGGACCCCAGTTTATGAATCCTTGCATTATATTATCTCTGAAACACCTTCTAAGTCTGAAATTCTAGACTTGTTGTTAGCCTTTTCATTTTGGATTATTGTTAAGGATCATTGTCTGAGAGTCAGTATTTCCCAGCATCCTGTCTATAATTTGGGTAGTTATGAAAAATCCTCAAGGCTGATTTTCCCTGGGAAAAAGGCAGAACTGGATTATTGTTTTACATTTTTAGAACCACATTAAAGGATTGGAGACCATAATAACATCATAAGATTTGGTGCTGGAAGAGTTTTGGAGATCATCTGGTCTAGCCCCTTCATTTTACAGATGGGAAAAAAGTTCAGAGGATAGAGAAACTTGCCCTAGTTCACAAAGACAATAAGAAACAGAGGTTGGAGTATACCTGTCAGATCTATGGGAAAGGAAAGATCTCAAGACTAAGCAAGAGATAGGGAATATTAAAAAATGTAAAATGAATAATTTATTACATTAAATTAAAAAAGGTTTTGCACAAACAAAACCAATGCAAACAAAATTAGAAGGAAAGCAACAAATTGGGAAAAAATCTTTATAACAAAAACCTCTGACAAATATCTAATTACTCAAATTTATAAGGAGCTAAATCAATTGTACAAAAAAATCAAGTCATTCCCCAGTTGATAAATAGGCAAGGGACATGAATAGGCAATTTTCAAATAAAGAAATAAAAACTGTCAATAAGCACATGAAAAAGTGTTCTAAATCCATCCTGATTAGAGAAATGCAAATCAAAGAAACTCTGAGGCACTACCTAGCAGATTGGTCAATATGTCAGCAAAGGAAAGTAATAAATGTTGGAGGGGATGTGGCAAAATTGGGACACTAATGCATTGCTAGTGGAGTTGTGAATTGATCCAACCATTCTAGATGGCAATTTGGAACTATGCCCAAAGGGCTTTAAATGAATGCCTGCCCTTTGATCCAGCCATAACACTGCTGGGTTTGTACCCCAAAGAGGTAATAAGGAAAAAGACTTGTACAAAAATATTTGTAATCATGCTCTTCATGTTGGCAAAAAATTGGAAAATATGGGGATGCCCTTTGATTGGGGAATGGCTGAACAAATTGTGGTATCTTTTGGTGCTGGAATACTATTGTGCTAAAAAGAATAATGAACTGGAGGAATTCCATATGAACTGGAATGACCTCCAGGAATTGATGCAGAGTGAGAGGAGCAGAACCAGGAGAACATTATACACAGAGACGGATACACTGTGGCACAATTGAATGTAATAGACTTTTCTACTAGTAGCAATGCAATGATCCAGGACAATTCTGAAGGACTTGGGAGAGAAAGAAAGCTATCCACATCCAGAGGAAGAACTGTGGAAGTAGAAACAGAAGAAAAACAACTGCTTGATCACATGGATTGATGGAATATGATTGGGTATATAGACTCTAAATGATCACCCTAGTGCAAATATTAATAATATGGAAATAGGTCTTGATCAATGATACATGTAAAACCCAGTGGAATTGCTTATTGCCTATGGGAGGTGATGGGTGGAGGTGAGGGAAAGAACATGAATCATTTACCATGGAAAAATATTCTAGATTAATTAAATAAACTTAATTTTTAAAAATCGGATTCCATTTCTAGTGTTCATTCCACTACAGGATGCTACTACCTTTTGCATCTAAAACTTACAAATTTAAATATTTCCGTTTTCCCCTACTTAAATTCAGATAATGAACCCCTCATTTAGTGTGGAATGCGATGCTGGGAATAATCAATAAATATGTTTGTGGAAGATTGTAAGGATGGTAAAATGAGAACTGAGTTGACAAAACCAGAACGATGGTGAATAATATTTTGAATGAGTTGAAGCAAATTGAATATTGTCCCCCATATTTAAAAGACTAGAATAAAAGGATGGAAAGATGGAAAGAACTAGGATTTTTTAACTTAGAAAAGAGAAGAGCTGTTGTCTTTGTTTTTTTTAATGAAGAAGCATATGAAAGGTTGTCAAAAGGATAAGGGACTAGACTTAAACTTCTTGATTCAGAGGGAGAATAACTAGAAGCAGGTGAAGAAAAATACAGATTTGAGATTGACATAAGAAAAAACTTACTAACAGAAGCTATCCAAAACTCAGATCTTGAGTGGCAGTGAGTTCTCCATCCCTTGAAATAGAGGTTAAAAAAATCTGGTTGCTTGTTAGGGATATTATAAATGAGGTTCATGTTCAGGTTCTGGTTGGACTTGGAAAATGATCACTGAGAGACATGGATTCTAGACCTAGGTTTGCACCTAATTGTGAAATTTGTTGAACAATTATACTTATCTCACATGCCAGCAAGGTTATGCTTAAGATTCTGCAAGCTAGGTTTCAGTAAAATGTAGACAAAGAATTACCAGATGAGCAGGTTGATTTTTAAAGAAGTAGAGGTACTATAGACCTTTGTTGGATTATGGAGAGAACAAGAGAATTCCAGAAAAACATCTACTTCTGCTTCATTGACTACACTAAAGTCTTTGACTGTGTAGTCACAACAAAATGTGGCAAGTCCTCAAAGAGTTCCAGAATACCAGATCATCTTATTTGTCTCCTGAGGAATCTGTATGCAGGCCATCAAGCAAAAGTTAGAACTGAATACAGAACAACTGATTGATGTAAGATTGGAAAAGAAGTGTCACAAAGCTGTAAATTGTCACCTTATTTATTCAACTCACATGCAGAATACATCATGCAAAATGTCATACTGGACAAATCAAAAGCCAAGTTGTGGTTAAAGTGACTGAGAGAAATATAAAAAAATCTCAGATGCCGATAATACCACCCTGATGGCAGAAAATGAATTAAGAAGCTTCTTGACTAAAGTGAAATAGGAAGGTGTAAAAGCTAGCTTGAAGATTAATGTTAAAAAAAAATCAATATCTTGGCAACTGAACCCATCACTTCCTGACAAAGAGAAGGAGAAGAAATGGAAGCAGGGTCAGATTTTATAACCTTGGACTCAAAGATCATTGCAGATGGTGACTGAGGACATGAAAGTAAAAGACATTTGCTCCTTGGAAGGAAGACTATAGCAAATCTTGGCAGCATACTAAAAAGCAGAGACATCATCTTGCCAACAAAGGTTCATATAGTCAAAGCTATGGTCCTTCCAGTAACAATGTATGGTTGTGAGGGTTGATCTATAAGGAAAACTGAGCACCATAGAAGCAATGTGTGATAGTGGGAAAGTCACTTAACCCCCCACTGGCTAGCTCTTACCACTATTCTGCCTTGGAACCAATTCACAGTTTTGATTCTAAGACAGAAGGTGAGGATTAAAAAAAAATAATAAGCCAAGGATTTAGAATGATGCACTACCATTTTGATCAATGGCAGTCACCCTAGAGTTAGAGTAGTTTTTGCTAATAAGAGTTCTCAGATGCCAGGTTTATTATATTAGAACATTCAAGAAAGACCATAATGCATAGTTCATCTGGACTTCAGCAAGCTTTGGACAAAGCCTCTCATACTATTCTTATGAAAATGGTGGAGAGATAAAGACCAGATCTTTGTCAAGGAAACCTCAAATGGAGTCAAGTTGGACACGACTGAAAAATGACTGTACAACATGCAGTTAACTAAGTGTTAGTTCATGGTCCCCTGTCTCTAAGGTCCATCTCTAAATTAGGTCTTCCTGTCTTCTCTGAGAGTTTTTGTTGTTCAGTTCTTTCAGTTTTGTGTCTGACTCTGTGACCTTATTTGAGTTTTCCTTGGCAGATATATTGGAGTGGTCTACCATTTCCTTCTCCAGCTCATTTTATGGATGCAGAAACTGAGGCAAATGGGATTAATACTAATGCATTAATGAGTAATATTAAGTTACACATCTCCTGTGTAACATGTTTGCATTTAGACTTCATCTTAACACAAAGTAATAAATGATGAGAAATTTCTAATATTGTGGAAGGGTTAGTTGGGTAGAGATCTTTGTGGCAGGGAAGGTCTTTAGTATCCTCCTAACATGCCATAGAAGCAGTCACTTTCTCTATTCCTTCACAGAGTCAGCAGGCACAGAAAAAAGTCTAATATTGCCACTAATGTTGCCAAGATTACAGTTTACTTTTTCTGCTTGGACCCATGCCTGAGTCCTTTCCCTTTTCCCTTAGTCAGCCTGACGGAGAGCAGATGACCTAGAGTAACTTCCCACCAGGGAGTTTTCTTTTCCATTTCTGGGTTTCCTTCTGTGACCCTGAGTTCCAGCTTCCTAAAACCCAGGCGACTGAGACTTTTCTAGCAGCCAAATTATTTCAGTCCTCATTTGTCCCTCTCTCAGCTGCTGTTTATAAGAGGATTCTTAGGAGGGTAAGTCCTCAGAGCAAGGGCCCTAAGCCCCTAGAACATACCTGTATTCAGATCAGAATTCGGGTCAGAAGATCAACACTCCTCACCCAGGATGAACATTTTCATAGAAAAGATATTTCATAGACTTTTAAAACTAGAGAGGTACTTAGAGGTCATCTGAGTCTCTTGTATAGATGAGAAGTCTGCTGCAGAAGGAGAATAATTGAGGAAGTATAATTTAGTAGAAAAAGTTCTGCATTTGAACTCAGAAGATCTCAGTCTAAATCCTAACTTTGCCACTTACTATCTGCATGAGTTTCAATTATTCTTTCTGACCCTCAGTTTTGTCAATGATAAAATGACAGGATTGGTCTTTAAGATCCCTTCTAGAATCTATGATTCTGTGAGCTTATTAGGTGATTTGTTTAAGATCACACAGTGTCGATGGTAAAGTTCTGATTGGAACCCCAAATTCCTATTTCTCAGGGCAGCTGGCTACTAATTTTTGTGACTTGGGACACCTCTGATAAGCTCTCAGGATCCCCCAAACTGACAGAGCCAGTAGCCAGACAGACTAGCAGAAAAGTCAGTACAATAGATGAGAGTGGTAAAAAAATAGATGAACAATTCAAATGCTATATCAGTTCTCCTGCCTGACTCTGGTGGCTACTGCTACCTGCTTCACTGGAGTCTGCTGCTAATTTTAATCACTTGGGACACCTACTAGGATCTCAAGATTCCCCAACTGAGAGAGAAAAATAAAAAGACAGAGATATGGACGGACGGACAGATGGACAGATGGAACGAGCTAATGCAAAGTCAGTACAATAGATGAGAATGGTAAAAAAACAAGTCAAATACCACACAGGGTCCCCTAAGAGACAAATGGAAAGAAGGCCTCCAGCTATACTATAGAATTGGGGATCAGAAAGCTACTGTCTGTATGGCTTAAATAAAATCCAATATAATTTAATTTAATTTTTATTTAATTTTTTAAAAATTTTAAATATTTTCCCACGTTTCCATGATTCATTTTCTTTCCCTTCCTTCTTCCCCTCCCACCTCCCAGAGCCAACAAGAAATTCCACTGGGTTGTACAAATTCTATCACTTGACACCTATTTCCATATTGTTCATTTTTTGCTATAGAGCGAGAATTCAACTTTTGTTTTAGTTTTAGACTAAAACAATGTTTTAGTCTATTTAAAAAATGTAAAAACCCTCATTATGCATGATCTGTACAGAAACAGTCAGGTCAGATTCGGTTCTTGAGCCATAGACTGGTGGTCCCTGCTCTAGTTCATGTTTTATACACCGATAAAACATGGATGAAAATTATATAGAATGAGATGGGAATATGGTAATATTCAATTGGTAATCTACCTTGATAAAATAAAAGATCATGGAAAGGAAAAAAACTAAACATGAAAAGAAAAGAGTGGCACAAACCAATAAAGGATGTGTGAAGAAAGATAGTAAGATCTAAAGCATAAAGGGATTTTAGCGATTCTCGATGCTAAATTTAGCATGGCATAGTGGGAAGAGTAATGGGTTGGGCTCTTCATTCAAAGCCTGTTTCTGCTGCAGTGTGACTTTGGTAAGTCATGTTACCTCTCTGAAGCTGATTATCTCCATTTTTTAAAAATTAGAGTGCTGAATTAGGTTGCCTCCAAGCTATAAATCTATGGCCTCTCATTTTACAAATAAAGAAACTGAGGTCCAGAGATGAGAAGTGATTTGTCTAACATCATTCAACTAATAAGTGGTACTTATTAGTGTGAGGCAATCAAGAATGCCCAAATTCTAATCCTGCCTCAGACATTTACTATGTGACTCTGGGAAAGTGACTTAATTTCATTTGGCCTCAGTCTTCATCTAAAAAATGGGTGGGAGTGGGGATAATAATAGCATCTCCCTCACAGAGTCTTGAGATTCAACTCAGATAATATATGTAAAAATTGCTTTGTTAATCATTTACAGTTGCTTACCCAGGAGTCAAACCCAAGTCTTTGGACTCTAATATTTGCCATAAGATAATTTAGTGCAACTTTTCAGATGAGAAAAACTGAGTCCCAGGTAGAAATGGGTGACTTTTAAAATACATACTCTGCCAAAACAGAAAACCAACAAATGATGCATTGTACATTTTGGAGTATGGTCAGAAATGAATACTGGGCCACTAAGAAGCCAACTTTTTAGTCCCAAGATTGAGCAGAGGCTCTGTTGTCTCCATTGACTGAAAACTCACATTTTATATCAGGGATGCAAACAGGTTTGTTGTGTGTATTTATTATCATGAAAACATTCCCCTTTGGGTAATTTGGGTACTTTGGCCAAACCCAGGGTTCATTGGGACATAGATTGAGAAACACTGCTCAAAATTTCTACTTTGCTGAATGTCTACAGGCCCAGCATCCAATAATACTTGGATCTCATCTTTAGCAGCAGAGAAATGAGGAATCCAACAAGTTGAAATGGGTAGGAATTCCAGAACCTTCTGCAATGCAAAACTTGTGTTTTGCTTCTGTTTCAGGTCAGTTCCTCAGAAATGTGTTTTGAAAATGTATGCCAGAGAAAATCAAACCATTTTTTTTCCAGATTAGTTTTTAAAACCCAGGGTAAACAGAAGCTTTTGAAAAAATTGCTAAGCACAACAAAAAAAGGGATTCTTAAGGATCTAGTCAGAGGAAGATTAAAGAGAAAAGATTTGCTCTTTGCTTGGGGCAGATATACAATAATGGAAAGTGGAGAGAAAGCTGAACTACTCTGCTACCATTTTGCTCCCAAGGGTTAACTCTGGTCCCATTCTCTCAGATTCTGGCCAGTTATATTTCATTTCTAGGGTTCTCAGGTGCCCTGAGGGGGGTCAAGGCATTTGCTTCTGCCACTGCCTTGCTCTTTGGAGCATTGATGCTAATTTGGATGCAACACTCATCCTGAATTCCTGCACTGTCCTGATCTCCATGGCTTTGTGCTTTCACCCCAACTTAAAAATCTCACTCCTTGCACCTAGAACAGAAAAGAACAAATAAAAAGGCCAAAGATCCAGACCCCTTCTTTGGGGCCATTGGGCTTCAACATTGACCAGAAATACTTCAAGGACAATCTAGAATCCACAATACTATGTACCAGAGAGAGCAGGAAGACCTGAGTCCTTTGCCCTTCCTTCTACAACATAGTTTTTGTCTAGAAGCCATCAGTGAATGAATCATCTCCCTTTCTCAGATTTGAATGCAACAAAGTTCTGGCTGGTGCTAACTTAGGTCATTTTGAAGATACCTACATTTTCAGCTCTGTAACCAATGGGAAAAGGTTCTTCCCAATCAAGTGGTTTGCCAACAAAGGACAGTTGTCATGTCCACTTATGTTCCAATCCTCACCACTCTTTTAGAAGCAGCTCCAAGAAGATGAAGTCATCTTAGCAATCTGATGAGCTCTGCAAATGTGCTAGACCTCTATTATAATAGTAAAGACAGAATTGGAGAAGTAGAAAGAGTCTGGATTTTGAGAAGGAAGGACCAAGTTAAAATTCGGTATCAGTCATTTACTAGCTGTGTGACCTTAGGCAAATCACATCCCTTTTTTATTTCCTCATCTACAAAATGGAGGGGTGAGATTTGGTCATTTCTGAGATCTCTTCCAGCTATGAAGCGATGATAGATTATTGTCCATCATATTTGAAGAGGACCAAAATGACATCATTATATTGCAATCAATGTACAGTGTATCTAACGGTGGCTAATTAGACCAATATGAGCTGAGAAGGCACAACCACAGGTAGGGCCTGAATAGTCATATGAATATTGGGGATGTAGATGTCTCTAAATCTCTGCATCTCATGGTTTGGTTTGGTTTTATTTTTTGAGCTACTGCAATTCTGCTTTGCTCATAGACCCCAGCACCTTCTTTGATGTGGGAATGCCATGTAGACCAACATCTCCCATGTCTCATAATCAATACCAAAGTTCTTCAGAGTGTCCTTGTACCAATCTGCTTCTAATGTGTCTGTGTGAGCACTTGCCTTGGGTGAGTTCTCCATAAAATAGTATTTTAGGTAATCATCCATTTGGCACTCAAACAATGTAGCCATCCCAAAGGATTTGAACTCTCGGCAGTAGAGATTGATGCTTGGCAGTTCAGTCTAAGAATGGTCTTCAGCATATAGCACCTTATTTTACCAGATGACCTTCAGAAACTTCAAATATAAAATAAATGAAAGTATAGTAAACCCAACACTAAGCACAGTGCCTGGCACAGTGCTAAATAGATGTTTAATTGTTAATAGATTAAACTGCTCTGGTGAGCTCAATACACCTGATGCAGAGGAAAAAAATAAGCCAGAACATTGAAAAATCTGGGATATACTTACCAAATGACCATAATTAAGTTCTACTCTCTTCTTGCCCTTTTCTTCCCTAGTGTATTTCTTTTTCCCCCTCATTTATTTTTATTGTAAGACCATGCAAACAAGTCTAAGCTATATGCCTTTTGTCTTACTCAACTCCTTTTATGACTCTTGACATTAGTTTTTTCACTTCCATTAGAATATAAGCACATTATCATCTTATAGTCACTTAAAATTGCTCAGAGGCTTTTATTTACCTTTCTAGTTTTCTCTTGATAACTGTTTTTTTATTTCTAATATTTTGCTCAGCTCTGATCTTTTCATTCAAAATCCTTGAAAGTTCTCTTTTTAATTAAAAAACCATTTCCCCCCTTTGTAGAGTTATACTGTATTGCAAAATAAACTATTTAAGTGAAAGCCTTCACCTTTTGCCTTTGGGAAGATTTCTTTTTCTATCAGTATCTTCTTTTCTTTAAACCCTTACCTTCTGTCTTGGAATCAATAGTGTGTATTGGTTCCAAGGCAGAAGAGTGGTAAGGACTAGGCAATGGGAATTAAGTGACTTGCCTAGGGTCACACAGCTGGGAAGTGTCTGAGGTCAAATTTGAACCTAGGACCTCTTGTCTCTAGCCCTGGCTTTCAATCCACTGAGCTACCCAGCTTCCCTCTCTCTATCAATATCTTGATAGGAAATTCTAACATTTTCTTCAATATTTTCTCTTTTGATTTTGTTCTATATCTTTTTTCTATAAGTAACTATCAAGTTTTATGTGATCCTGACTGTGGCTCCTTGATATTTGGTTCTTTTTTTCTGTCTACTTGGAGTGATTTTTAAAAATCAACTTTTGGAGCTCTGTATTTTGGCTACAAGGTCCTGGGAATTTTCATTTTGAAATTTCTTTCAGGCGGTGATTAGTGGACTCTTTCTATTTTGATTTTGCTTTCTTTTTCTAACAGGTCTGGGTAGTTTTCATTCATAATTTCTTGAAATATGATAACCAGGCTATTCTTTGGTCATTGTTTTCAGGCAATATGCTGAGTCTTAAATTGTCTCTCCTTGACCTATTTCCCAGGGCTGTTGTTCTTGATAGGAGATGCTTAACATTTTCTTCAATATTTTCTGTCTTTTGTTTTTGTTCTAGTATTTCTTGTTGTCCCATGACAAAAAACACATCATTGATTTCTGTTTGAGTCAACCTAATGAAGACTGTGTTACTTGGGTAAGATTTAGAATCTCTTGCACTAAACTGTTTATTCTCCTTTCCATTCTTCTCTCTAGAGCTCTTGTTAAATTTACAATTTTCTTTTAAAATCTCTATTTATTCTAGAAATTCTTGAAGTTCTTGTGGGCAAGCCATTCTTTTATTTGAGAATCCTTGGAATTATGACTGAACTGCTTTCTTCTAGATTTGTATCTTAGATATTCTTGTATCCATAAAATTTCTTTGTCATCTGGGTCTTTTTCTATTTATTCATATTTCCAGTCTTGTTTCCTAAATTGGGACTTTGTGTCAGAGCCAGGCTTTACTCACTCCTCCATTCTTGGGTAGTATAGTGAATTTTATTTAGACCTGATTTATATTATCTGGGCTCCTGCTACTGGGTTCCACTTCTTTTAGTATCTGCTCAGAGTGCTGGGAGTATGCTGGTCTGTCTGAATCCTCAGGGTTCAGAATGCTGTATTCTCTAAAGCCCTTAACAGCAGCTTAGTTCTCCATGCTGCAAACTTTCAAAACAACAAGGGGTATCATGAAAAGATCACCAGCCTCCCACTCAGCACTTTTCTTGTTCTTCCATATCTAGAGTCAAGGTAGGTACCTCACTGCCCTGGGCCTTCCTCCTTAGAACACTTTCTGGTGCATAGTGTTGCAGATTCTAGGTGTCCTTGGAGTATTTCTGGTTCATGCTTTAAGACTTCTGATAACTATGCATACCATGGGTTTTTTGGCTTGACAGTACAGGAAGCCTTCTGTGTGTCCCTCTGTACAGATAGTGGTAGTCTCTCGGTGACGGAGAATGACTATTGTCTTTGTGCATTATCATCTATTGATGTAGCCTCATGTGGGGTTGGAGTCCAAAGGCTGAGGTGCACAGTTTGTGGCACATGGGGCCTGGGACTCCAGTTGTTACGGGAGGTGCGGTTGTGGCCCGGTGTCGGCGTTCACGCGCAGCGGCAAGATGTCAACGTCGCTCATCTTCAAAGGTGGTGGCGGCATGGTGAATGTGGGTTCGCCAGCTGCTTCTGTCAGAGGCAGCGAGTTCTAGTTGCTTTGGTGCAATGCCAGCCCACTTCAAGTTTGACTTTAGCTGATCCTTGAATCTTCTCTTTGGTCGGCCTTGTTTCCTGAGTCCAGCTGACAGTTCACCATAGAATACCTGTCTTGGTATTCGCTGTGGGTCCATGCGGATGACGTGTCCAGACCATCGTAGCTGGGCTTTGAGGACCAGGACTTCGATGCTGGTGGAGTTGGCTCTGTCGAGGACTTCCTGATTGGTGATTCGGTCCTGCCATCGGATCCTCATGATTGACCGGAGGGAGCGTTGGTGGAATTGCTCCAGCTGTTTCATGTGCTTCCGGTACAGTGTCCATGTCTCACAACCGTACAGGAGTGAGCTGAGGACCACTGTGTTGTACACTTTGAGCTTTGTCGCAGTGCTTACACCGCTGTGTTGGAGGACTTTGCAGCACAGCCGCCCAAGTGCCTGGCTGGCCTTTTGGATCCTGGCATTAATCTCGTGGTCTAGGGACCCGTCATTGGCGATGGTGCTGCCCAGGTACTTGAAAGTGTTGACGTGCCGTCGATTGTAATGCACGGCTGGTTAGTTGGCCTCCCTGGTGTGGGTTGGAACAGCACCTCTGTTTTGCTGAGGCTGATAGTCAGGCCAAACAGTTTTGTTGCGGTGGAGAACCTGTCCACAATGGTTTGGAGATGATTTTCTTGGTGGGCCATGAGAGCACAGTCAACTGCAAAGAGAGCTTCCAGGATGAGTCTCTCTGTTGTCTTTGTTTTTGCAGTCAGGTGGCGAAGGTTGAATAGTGAGCCATCTAGTCGGTATTTGATGTAGATGCCCAGGTCCAGATCCATCATAGCATGTCGTAATACTTGGGTGAAGTATAGGTTGAATAGTACCAGAGCGAGGACACAGCTTTGTTTCAAGCCATTGGAGATGTTGAAGTGATTGGAAGTCTCTCCACCAGATGGGACTTCCCCTGTCATGTCAACATGAAAGAGCTGGATCAGTTTGATGAATTTTGCTGGGCAACCGAGCTTGCTAAGGATCACCCACAATACGTCCCTGTTCACTGTGTCGAATGCCTTTGTCAGGTCTATGAAGACAATGTAGAGACTTAGGTTCTGCTCAAGGAATTTTTCCCGCATTTGCCTCACCGTGAAGACCATGTCGATGGTGCTGCGATCTGGTTGGAAGCCACATTGTGATTCAGGCAGGTTCTGCTCTGAAACAGATGACAGGAGTCTGTTGAGTATAACACGGGCGAGGATCTTTCCAGCAGTGGAGAGTAGTGAGATGCCTCTGTAGTTGTCACAGGCTGCTCGTGAGCCTTTGTTCTTGTACAGGGCTACGATGGAGGCATCTCTGAGTTCTGGGGGCATGTCTTCCTCTTCCCATACGCTGGTCAACATTATGTGGAATGCCTGGAGTGCCTTTCCATTTAAGGCCTCGTACACTCGGTTGGGATCCCATCTTTACCGGGTGCCTTGCCTGCACTCATTTGTTTAATGGCTTTTTGGACTTCCTCTATTGAAGGAGGAACATCAAGTTGTTCAATGGTGTGGTTTTGGGGGATCTGGTCAAGGGCGCTTTGATTGACTGAAGAGGGTCAGTTGAGAAGCTGACTGAAGTGTTCTTTCCACCTGTTGCTGATGCCTTTTTTATCTTTTATGAGAGTGTCACTGTCAGAGGATAGCAAGGGAGTGGTGGTGGGTTTTAATGGCCCATAGACAGTCTTGAGGGCACTGAAAAATTGTTTGTAGTTTTTTGTATCAGCAAAACACTGGATTTTTTCTGCCTTTTTTTCCCACCATCGGTCTTGCATCTTCCTGATCTCACGCTGTGCCGTGGCTTGGAGAGACTTGAATCTGTCCTTTTTTAGGAGCAGAGTTTGGGTTATTTTGCTGCTCCATAAAGGCTTTGTTCTTTTTGCTCAATAGGTCTTCAATAGCAGTGTTGTTCTCGTCGAACCAGTCCTGGTGTTTGCGTTGTTTGGGGCCTAGGACTGCCTTTGATGTTTCCTTCACTGCGTCTCTGAACTGGTTCCATTTCTTGGTTGAGCTTCCAGTGAGTGGTCCCTTGGCAGACAGCTTGTCGTCCAGGCAGGACTGGAACGCTTGCAAATAAGATGGATCTCTAAGACGACTCATGTTGTAAAATGCGCGAACTGTCTGGGCATGTTTTGGATGGTGAGGCGCAATGCGCATTTGAAGAGTCGCTCTAACCAATTGGTGGTCTGTCCAGCATTTAGCTCCTCTCATGGCTCTAGTGATCTTTATATCCTGGATGTCTCACCAGCGTACAATGATGTAGTCAATGAGATGCCACTGTTTTGATTATAGGTGCATCCACATTGTTTTATATTTGTTCTCCATTCTGAACACAGTGTTCATGATGGTGAGTTCAAACTCTGAGCATTTGCTGAGTAGCAGTAGGCCATTGTTGTTCATTTTGCCCACGCCATGTTTGCCGAGCACTCCTTTCCATCTTTCATGGTCCTGGCCAACGTGGGCATTGACGTCTCCCAGAAGTATCGGCTTGTCATTTGTGGGCACTGAGTGTAGGATGGAACTCAGGTCAGAGTAGAACTGCTCGATGGTCTCCTCTATGCTGGTCAGTGTTGGGGCATATGCGCTGATGATTGTGGCATACCGGTCTTTGCTGAGAGGCAAACGGATCTTCATGAGCCTCTTGCTGATGCCCACAGGCAAGTCTGGCAGCTGTTTGAGCAAACTGGTCTTGATAGCCAGGCCAACACCATGGATTCTGTCTTCATTTGTGGCTCTACCTTTCCAGAAGAAGGTGTATCCAGTGGTGGGTTCGCTGAGTGATCCCTCTTCTGGTAAGCATTTTTTGCTTAAGGCTGCAATGTCGATGTTATATCGTGCCAGTTCTTTACTGATTAGAGCTGTTCTTCTCTCAGGTCTTGGGGTATTCTCTCTATCAAGTAATGTTCTGATGTTCCATGCTCCTAGTAGGAGTTTCTTTGTATTTTGTTTCTTTTGTACAGATATGAGCTGTGTAAAAGCATTTTCTGTAGTTTCTTTTTGGATTTCTTGATCATTATTTGAGATGGTTATATTTATTTAATTTTTGTTAGATTTCTTATATGGGAGTTGGGCTATTCTGCTCCTGTTCATTGTCCTATCTTTACCGGAAATACATTTGACCCATCTAGAATGAATTATTAAAGAAATGATTTGTAAGCACTTGCAAAGGGAAACACTAAGGACTGAAAGGAAGGTACTAATCGTATGAAACTAACTACATTGACTTTTTAAATAGGATTGTTAGACTGATACAAGGCAGTAGTGTAGACACAGTAATCTATGGATTTCAGGAAGGCAATTGATTTCTTTAGATGATTCAATTGAACAAATATTTGAAGTGTGTATTATATATAAGAAACTATGGCAGAAGCTAGAATAGCAAACAAAAAGCTCAGTCAAGAAGCTAACATTGTACTGGGGAAGGGAGGATACAAATAGACACAATATATTTATGCTTATAACAAGTAAATACAATGAATTTATACTTGAGGCTTCAAAGAATGCTCTTAATTAAGGGGATCTTGGAGGGCTTCCTGGAGAAGAGAGCACCTCAGCTAATCTTGAAGGAAGAAAACAACAACTAGCATTTATATAGTACCTAGTCTGTGCTGGGCTCTGTGCTAAGCTCTTTATAAATATAATTTATTTGAATCTCACAACATGCCATTATTATCACCCCTTATTTTGCAAATGAGGAAAACGAGGCAAACAGAGGTTAAGTGAGTTGCCCAGGATCAGAAAGCTGATAAGTGTTTCCAGTGGGATTTGAACCTGGATCTTCCTGACTTTCAGCTCTATCTATTGTTTCACCGGCTATCTCAAAGGTAAGGATTCTAGGAGACAGAGATCAGAATAGAGAATCTTTCAAGCAGAGGGCATGACAGCTTAGGGGGAAGTTAGAGTTCAGGGAATGACTAGTAGTTAACTTCGGTTTGTTATAACATAGAATCCAGGAGGTGAAGTAAATTAAATTAAAGTGAAAAGACAGGCCTGAACCTTAAATGCCTGGCCAAGTAGTTTTTGATTTATTCTAGTGCAAGGATTCTTAACCTAGGGTCAGTAAAACTTTAAATATTTTTGTAACCTTTATAGCTTTCATGTTTTACTTAATGTGTTTTAAGACATTATTCTGCAAAAGAAAGGGTCTGTGGGTTTCACCAATGGGGACCATGATAGAAAACAGGGTAAGAATTCCCCAGAGTTCTCCTCTCTTCAGATTCTGTAGTGTGTTCCTTCCTTCTCGCCTTCCTCACTCTATCTTCTCAATGTGGGGTTTGAGATTTCAGATTGTGCTGGAATTCAGCATCCAACTGGGTTAGGTTTAATTGTTGGAACTGCAAAGGTGAAATAGGGTGATGCAAAAAACTTCTTCAAGCATCCATTTCCTGAACTTAGCATTGATACCTATATTTCCTGGTGGGAAGGGACCAGGGAACTCACTGATTTCCAGGGTTTTGCGTACTGAATATTTTGTATGCTTCAATAAAAGAGAAACACACTTCACTGTTTTATTTGAACCCCAGGTACTTTATTAATCAATAATCATTAAAAACCAAACACAACACTTAACTTCTGTCTTAGTCTTAATTCTGAGACAGAAGAGTGGCAAGGGCTAGGCAATTGGAGTTAAGAGACTTGTCCAGGATCACACAGCTAGGAAGTATCTAAGGTCAGTTTTTAAACCAGGACCTCCCATCTCTAGGCCTGGTTCTCTACCTACAGTACTACCTAGCCATCCCAGTCAATACACATTTATTAAGTGCCTACTATGCACTTGTTCTAAATGCTGGAGATAAAAAACTGCAAGGAGAATGACAACCCTGCCCTCAAAAAGCCCATAATCAAATGGGGGAAGGCAAAATATAAAAGGAAGCTGAATATCAGGGAGAGGAGAAGGATCTTGAGGAGGTGCTTGGTGGAGATGTCAGTCAGAGGAGTTCCAAGGTTGTTGAGATGTCTGAGCTGAGATCTTTCCTTAAGTAGAGATTTGGAGTTCATGGTACCATCTTCCAATCAGAGAGGCAGAATATTGAGAATGATGAATCCTTATAGGATGATAAAGTGATCCCAAGAATAAGATTCCTGGCACATGGTGGTGAAGTCTTTCAGAGAAGTCCCAAAGTAAAGTACTCTCTTGAGAAATGAGGAAGATTTGTAAATTAAGGTGTAAAATAATATTAACAATTTAAAATGATCAATTTTTAAGTTTCAATAATTTAGCATTTTAAAAAATTGCTCATCTCAATGAAACGAGAATTTGATGGAGAGGAATCTCTTTCAAAAGTAATAGTCTCTGGGACAGTTAGGTCTATCCTGAGATGGGAGGTCCTAGGTTCAATTCTAATCTCAGATATATCATAGCTATGTGACCCTGGGCAAGTCACTTAACTCCAATTGCCAAGGTCTTACTACTGCTTTAGAATCAACAGTTAGTATTAGTATTTTAGTAATCAATCTAAATGCTGTTAGTGAAACTTTGGAAAAATTATTTGACTTCTTCGAGACTCAATTTCCTTTTCTGTAAAACTGAAAGGATTGGACTACATCTCTAAGATCTCTTTTGATTCTCAAGTTAGGATTCTATTGTAAAGATTCTAATGGAACTCAGAAAGGGAACAAGCATTTATTAAATGCTTATTGTGTGCTTTGTGTCAGTGATAAAAGCAAAAAGAAAGATAGTCCCTGCCCTCAAAGAGATTATATTCTAAGGTAAGGGTCATATAGAGCTCTTCCAGTAGGTAGTAGGTGATGCAAAACTGGAGTAATAGTGATAGATTAGGGATCAAGATATGTAGGGGAGGGGGAGAGGAAAGAGAGGAAAAACAGAGAGATGAAAGAGAGAAAGACAGTGACAGAGAGAGAGAGAGAGAGAGAGAGAGAGAGAGAGAGAGAGAGAGAGAGAGAGAGAGAGAGAAAGGGGGGGATTGGGGAGTAAGAGGGGGGGGATTGGGGAGTAATTTCATTTGTGTGGAGATGATAGGTAAACCTGGTATTATCATCCCTGGTTTATAAAAGAGAGAACTGAGACAGAGGTTGAGATCACGTATGAGATCACCAAGGGAGATTATATAGAGAGGGAAGGAAAAGGGACCTTTGGATATATCACTTAAGAGACAAGTGATGATTGATGCTTCAAAAAACTGAGGAGTACTTATTCAGGGTGAAGAATCAAAGAGTATTGTTATAGAAGCTAAAGGAAAAGGAAATATTCAAGAGGAGGGGATGCCTAAAAATACTTATAGCATAATTTGCTGTGATAGCAAAGAATTAGAAACCAACTGGGTGCCTGTCATTTGGGGAATAGCTGAATAACTGAATTCAAGGGGAAACTCAGGAAAACTTATATGCATTGAAAGAAAAGCAAAGTGAGCAGAATCAGGACAATCTACATGATGTCTACAATGATGTGAAGGAAAAGAATATTTATAGGCTTCTTTGATTGACAAGAACTTTGGTTGAGGAAGTGATGGTGACTTCAGTGAACTAATGGTGAAGGGTACCTTCTTTCTTTTGGTAAAGAAGCCGTACATTGCATGAAGAGAATACAGATGTTATTTGTTGTTGTTCATGACTCCATATGGGGTTTTCTTGATAAAGATATTAGAGTGGTTTGCCATTTTCTTTTCTAGTTCATATTACAGATAAGAAAACTTAGGCCAACATGATTAAATGACATGCTTAGGGTCACACAGCTATTAAGTGTGTGAGACTATATTTGAGCCCAGGAAGATGGGACATAGTCTTTGATGTCAAGGAATTTACAATCTAATTGAGGATACCCATATGTAAGAAAAATGAACAATTCAAGGATGTATATGATAACTACCATAGGATTAGGAGGAGGTAAGATTGCTGTTGCTATGGTTATAAGAAAGGGTTTATGGGGGATGTGGAAGGTGAATATTACCTAAAGAATAGGTTATAATCTGGGAGGAAGTTTGGGGAAAAGGAAAGAGGATAAATGTGAGGAAATAGGAATGCATGCACCTGTTGAAGATCGACTTTATGAACCAGGTTGGCTGCGACAGATTGTTTAGAGGAGTGGTGAAAGAAAAGGCTGGAAGAGAAGTTTGAGACCAGGAAATGATGTTCTTTTTTTCCCCAGGAAATTCCAGGAAAAAAGAACACAGATTTTGTCTTGTAGGCAGTGGGGAGACATCGAAAATTCTTGAGCAGAGAAGTGAAATGAGATGGCAACATGGCAGAAGGGAAAAAAACCTACCCTTAGAGCCAGGAGACCTGAGCTCAAGTTCTAATTTCAATTATCTACTAACAGAGTGACCTCATAATCCCTCTGAATTTTCTCATCTCTAAAGTAGAGATAATAATATTAATATTTCTTACTTTACAGGAGCACTTTGTAAACATAAATTATTCTCTAAATAAATAGAAGGAGCTGGTAGATATAGGCTGTAAGTCAGGAAGTCCTGAGTTCAAATCCATTCCTGAGATATTTACCAGCTCTGTGATCTTGGGCAAGTCACTTAACCTCTGTCTCAGTTTTCTCTTTTATAAATCAGGGATGATAATACCAGCCTAACTCCCAGGGTTGTTGTGAGGACCAAATGAGATATTTATAAAGTGCTTAGCATAGTGCCTGGCACAGAGAAGGCACTATAAATGTTAGCTATTGTTGTTGTTGAATCCTTTTTCAGTCATATCTGATTCTTTGTGGCCCCATCTAGGATTTTCTTGGCAAATATACTGAAGGGGTTTGCCATTTCCAGGTCATTTTACAGATGAGGAAACTGAGGCAAACATGGTTAAGTGACTTGCCCAGGGTCACACAACTAGTAAGTATCTGAGGTCAGATTTGAACTCAGGAAGAGTCCTCTTTTTGACTCCACGCCTGGTGCTCTATCTACTGCATCACCTAGCTGCCCCTATTGTTGTAATTATATGGAGATAAGTGACAATGAGGATGAAGGAGGTACTTAGGGCAGTTTACCCTGTCATCAGTGTACAGGGTAAATTAAAAGAAGAAGAGGAGAAATTGTAAACCTATCATTTAGATACTATGGTTTCAGGAATAAAAGGAACAATTAAGTATTTGATCTTGCAGTTTTGTCTTTCAGCTCCTGTGGTACTGTAAACCTTATGCTGAAATTAGAACAGGATAAACTTCCCTAATTCCAATTAATTGAGGGGAAGTCTGCCATAGGGTGTTAGCAGTTGTGGGGTGCTTTGGAGAGCAAGGTTGTTCAATCAGCTATTCCTATTCACCCCTTCCTTACTCTGCTATTGATTCATTGCCTAGATAAGTTCTTTGGTTTAAATGTTCTTTTTTTCTATTCTGGGAAGCCATATCAATGTCTCTATCATTCTCACCCAGAGAGTTATCAAACTCTGTTTACTCTTAGACCCAGCAATGGGTCTGTTTCCCAAGAAGATCAGAAAAAAGGAAACAAATCTATATGTTCCAAAGTATTTATAGGCATGCTCTTTGTGGTGGCAAAGAACTAGAAATTGAGGGGATGGCCATCGATTATGGAATGATTAAACAAACTGTGGTGCATGATTGTGATGGAATACTGCTGCTCTATAAGAAATGATGAGCAAACTAATTTTTAAAAGACTTGGAAAGAAATACATGAGATAATGAATAGCGGAACGAGCAGAACCAAGAGATCATTATATTCAGCTACAGATTTACTACTTGAAAAATAACTTAGGAATATCACTTGTAAAAAGACATAAACTCTACATATGTATCTGTTTGCTTCTATGATGTGGGAAGGGGAGGGAGGAGCTGAGATATTTGGAAATAAATTATATTAATTTAAAAAATAAAGATAAATTTGTTTAAAAAATGAAAGTATCTACAATTCTCTTGCTATTTTTCAATTTTGACACCTCCCTTCCCCTACTGGAAATAGCACTCACCCTTCCCTCTTTGGAGGTATTTTTTCATTCAATTGCTTCCTCCAAATTGCATTTCCAATAAGCCCCACAGATCAGCAAAGGCCCAATTAAAACTATTTCTAGAGAAGAAAAGTACTTAAGACATTCAAAGATGAATTAGAAAAGGCTTCAGGCTTCCATGAGGGAGCCCAGGGACCAACAACACAACCATCTCTGCCATCCTCAAAAACAATGATCCATTCACCAATCCATTTCTGCTGGCTAAGGTCCCATATCTCTCCTCTTTTTTGTGAAAGTTCCTAAAGAATCGACAATAAATATCTCTACTGCCTTTCGAACTCTTTTGTTTGACTCCCAACTTCATCATTCTACTCTCTCCAAAGGCATTAGCAACCTCTTAATTGCCAAATCAAATGGTCTTTTGTCAATCCTCAACCTTGACTTCTCTGCAACTTTTGACACTCTAGACCACCCTCTTCTCCTTGAGTCTCTTCCCCTTAGGGTTCTGTGACATTACTCTCTTCTGGTTCTCCTCTTACATCCTTTGTTGTATCTTCTTCCAAGTCATGTCCATTAATTGTAGAAGTCCAAGAAAACTCTATCCTGGATCCTCTTCTTGTCTCCTGTAATCAATACTCATCTCCATCTCACGACTGCCTCCACTTTCTTCAAGTTCCAGCTAACATTCTACCTCCTTTAGTAATCTTTCCCAGATACTCTTTAATACTGTTGCTTTCCCTTGGGGAAATAAGATAATATAGTCGACAGAGTGTTGAATCTAGTCAGGAAGACCTAAATTGAAATATGACTTTAGACACTTAGCTGTGTGACCCTGGGCAAGACAGTTAACCTTTATCTGCCTCAGTTTTCTCAACTGTAAGATGATGATGATGATGATGATGATGATGATAGCACCTCCCTCCCAGGGCTTTTTGAGAATCAAATGAGATAATATCTGTAAAAGCATTTAGCACAATTCCTGGCACATGATAGAGGCTTAATAAATACTTACTGCCTTCTTTCCTTTTTTCCTGTGTTGATTATCTCTAACTTACCTTGTACATAGTTACTCGCATGTTGTCTCCCCCATTAGATTGTGAGCTCCTCGAAAGCAGACTGTCTTCTGTCTTTTTGTTTGTTTTTTGGTATCCAAAATGCCTAGTAGATAATACAACTCAACAAATGTTTATTGATTGATTGACTGAAAAGAGATACTGGATTATTTCTTTTAGCCCAGTTGTATTCCAGAGGGAGTTTCAGAAGCATATTATCTATCCCAATATTCATCTTGCCTATTAGCCCACACAGTGTTCTTCTGGTGTCCTGGCTCCCTTCTTTGTAGAGATTGTATCTAGTCACACTTCAACCCTTCCACCTCCACAAGGCTACCTTTTCTTTAATTCTAGGCATCTTCTTCATATCTTCTCAGGACCTAACTGGCTTTAGAGAGGTCAGCTGGAGGCTTGGCCTGTCTCTCTTCATCCTTTTTCAGATTTACTCAAGGAACTACCAATTTGTACTTTCTAGCAGCTAGATAGCATAGTAGAGTACTGGGTCAGAAAGATCTGAATTCAAAGGTGGTTCAGTGGATAGAGAGCCAGGTCTGGAGACAGGAGGTCCTGGGTTTAAATCTGGTTTTGAACACTTTCTAACTCTGTGACAACAGACAAGGCATGTAATCCCAATTGCTAACTCTTCACTCTTCTGCCTTGGAACTGATGCTTGGTATGAATTCTAAGACAGAAGATATGGATTTAAAGGGGGGGGGGGAAGCTAAATTCGAATCCTGTCCCAGATACTAGCTGTGAGACCATGGACAAGTCTCTTCACTCTGCCTCAGTTTCCTCATCTGTCAAATGAATTGGAGACAGAAATGGCAAACCACTCCAGTATCTTTGCCAAGAAAACCTCAAAAGGAAGAGTTAAACATGATTGAAAAATGACCAGACAACAATAAAAAGGGATAAGAGTATGGCTGGATTTTTACCCTTAGGCTAAAACCTTCTTATCCTGCCCCTTTTCTGCCATTAGATCTGTGAAAGGCCAACTCCTTACAAGTGGAAAATATAATTCTTGGGAATATTTTGCTTTTTAAAATGTAGTTCTGCTGTTTTCAAGCACATGGGCCATACAAAATGAGATAAACCCTTGCTAGATAGAGGCCTGAGGGGACCTGTTTTAATGAATAAATTAGAACTGCTTGTAGTTAGTATATCAGCTTTCTGTTTTTCAAGCTGAAGTCCTTGAAAACCTTTTATTTCAAGTAGATTAAAAACCCCTTGAAAATAATTTTACATTATGAACTTGCATAGCAAAAACATTCTCCTTAGCTAATATAAAGGTTAATTTTAGCCCAGCCTGAATTTGTACAAGAATTCCCAGTTAATACCTAGTCCATTGCTTTGCTCATAGTAGGTTCATAATAAATAAGTGTTAATTGAATGGTTATTAGTAACTCCAAATTTTGAAACACATATTTAATTTCCATTAATGAGAATTTTTAGACTTTGTTTCCTAGCACTAAAAAAAAAATGCAAATTTTTTTTAACCCTTACCTTCCATCTTAGAATTAATACCGTGTATTGGTTCCAAGACAGAAGAGCGGTAAAGGCTGGGCAATGGGAGTTAAGTGACTTACCCAGGGTCACCCAGCTAGGAAATGTCTGAGGCCAGATTAGAACCTAGGACCTACGTCTTTGGACCTGGCTTTCTATATCCATTGAGGCACCCAGTTACCCCCAATACAATTTTTTTAAAAGAAAGAAGAGGAGAAGAGGAAAAGAGAGACAAGAATAGCCCCCACATTCACAGGGAAACACCAGGTTCAAGCCACAGTTACAGAAATGCTAACCAATGGTAGTACTTGGAAATAATAACGTAGCTCCAAATGTGCCCAGAATTTCTAAGTGATGTCCTCTGAGGGGAAAAAAAATGATATGTGTGTGTGTGTGTGTGTGTGTGTGTGTGTGTGTGTGTGTGTGTGTGGTTCTAATTACTTAGTACACAGAGGAAATGCTCAATAATTGTTGACTTTTGGGGTTTAATATTCCTTCTTCTTACATCTTTCCCAGGAATTTCTCCTTTATTTCAAAGAGATGAGGCAGCTAAGTAACACTGCAGATAAGAGTGCTGAGCCTAGAGGCTTTTGTTGTTTAGTTGTTTTCAGTTGTGTCTGACTTTTCTTGATTCCCTTTGGGATTTTCTTGGCAAAGATAGGAGAATAGTTTGCCATTTCCTTCTCCAGTTCATTTTACATATGTGGAAACTGAGGCAAACAGGTTCAAGTGACTTACCTAGAACCACACAGCTATTAAGTATCTGAGGCTGGATTTGAATTCAGGTCTATCTGACTCCAGGCAAGGCACTCTATCTGCTGTACCACTTAGCTGACCCTGGGCTTGGCTGAGGAAGACCTAAATTCAAGACCGATGATATTTACTAGCAAGGTGATTTTGGGTGAGTCCCTTCACCTCTGTCTCATTTTCCTCAACTGTCAAGTTGGGATAGTAATAGGACCCATCTCTTGGGGTTGTTGTGAGGATCAAATGATATCATATTTGTACAGTGTTTAGTATGGTACCTGGCATAGAGTAAGTACTATGTAAATGCTAGTCATCATTATTATGAATTTGCATGGGTGACCTTTGGAGGAAAGTGGGGAATGATAAGGAATAGGATTATAAAGGATTAAAGTTTTATAATTCAGCTATTTTGAATATCCAAAATTAATAGTAGTTCACATCCTCCTTTGAGGTTCTTTCATTTATTTGTTACATTAAAGCTCCCAGACATCTTCTTCCCTCCCTCCCATCCTTCCCTGCACTCGAGAAGGCTTCATTGGACAAAAAGATAGATGTTTTGCTTGTTTCTATTTATCAGTTCTTTCTCTGGCGATGGATCTACACAAGTTATTCTTCAAACAACATTTCTCTTGTTGTATGTAATGTTCTCTTGTGGAGTTCTTTCCAATTTACAAAATACTTTCTAATCATGATAGGTAGTGTCATTGTTATTATCCCCATTTTATAGATGAAGAATTGAGGCTCAATAAGATGAATTGCTTGCCCACAGCTAGTAAATCACTGAATCCAGACTCGAATCTAGATCTTTTGGCTCCAACAGGACAAATTTCGCCTTTCTGAGAATGTCAGTCAACAAATACTGACTGAGTAGTCCTTGTAATTTTTCATCTATTTGGTAGAGAGAAATCCTTCCAAGAAAACAAGCTTAAAATAAGTTTGGGTTGGGAAGTAAAAGTGATCCAGCGATCTTGGTCTTGGCATTCCTCCAATGAGAATTGCCCAACTCCAGGCATTTTAACTTGTAGTCTCTCATCCCTGGATCTCTCCCTCTTCATCCCCAACTCCTGGCTTCTCTGGCTTCCTTCCAGACTCAGCTGAAGTCCCACCTCCTCCAAGAAGCCTTTCTCAATCCCTTCTAATGCTAATGCCTCCCCTCCTTTGATTATGTTCAGTCTAACTGTCTGTACATATCCATTTATTCATAGTTGTTTGTTCACAGTTGTTTTCCTCATCACCCCCTCAGACTATGAGCTCCTTGAATCAGGGACCATTTTTTTTTTCCTTTTTGGCATCCTCAGTGTGATGCACAGTGTACATAGTACATAGTAGACACTTAAAAAAAAAAAAAACAACCCTTACCTTTTTCTTAGAATATGAGTTCCAAGGCAGAAGAGCAATAAGAGCTAGGCAAATGAGGTTAAGTGACTTGCCCAAGATCACACAGCTAGGAAGATTTTCAGATTTGAATTAAGGTCTGATACTGTGCTACTTAGCTGGTCCTTAGGCACTTAATAAATGCTAACTGACTGACTGATAAGAGGGTTAGGATAACTCAGAGTTGAAAGGGAACTTCATTTCTAATTCTCTTATTTTGTAAATGAGGAAACTGACTTGTTAAAATGTTAACCCCCAAATCACACAAGTAGTAAGTAGAAGAGTTAGAATTTGAACTCAGCTCTTGTAAACCTCAAATTTCCTTAGACTTATAAATGTTGGAAATTTCACCATTGGGATATTTCATACTTGGAAAATTTCTTACTGATAGTCTATTGGAATGGGAACCCCATTGGCATGGGAGGTTCTTTCTCTTCCCTTCTTAAGATTACTTTAGGACAGAAACCCTTTGCTGAACAATGGAAAGGACTTTGACCTATGCTTAAGCATAGAACAGGAATTTCTTTGAGTCTTGATTGATTTTAGAATTGATACAATGGAGATACTTGGAATAAATCTCCACCCTATTCAGTCCTAATAGGATTGAGTAAGGGCTGCAGCCTAGATCAAAATTTAATTATTCCAATCTCTACCCTACTCAAGTTAACAGGATTTAGAAAGGGCTGTAGCAAAGGAGTAAAGATTTAATCATTTGAAAATATGACTTTCAACAGACATGTGCAAAAGCCAGAAACCTCTGGGCGGTCCTGGGTTAAGCTAGAGCCTCCATTGACAGGGAAATTGATGAAGAGTGATTGGTAGATGTGAGGACTGAGGGGAGGCAACTTGGAGGGTTTCCTTAAAGATAGGGGGCTGAAGACTCGGAGGTGGTGGAGGTTTTGGTCGGTGTGGTTCCTGGGCTCTGAGAAGGCTTGCTCGGGAGGAAGCTGAAGGTGGGGGCCTCTGAGACTGTTTCTCCATTTTGGACACGTGAGTAATAGGGACTGATCTCTTTTCTTTGCCCCAGCTATCTAAGGGCTTGGGCCTTTTGGCCCAGCCTAAACAGAAGGGGTATTTAAGCCCTATTCCCTTCTCTCCCTTTTTCTCTCTCTCTATCTCTAATTCCTTTCTTACTCCTATTGTAATTAAACTCCATAAAAGGTTGACTGCTGACTTGAGTTTTTCAAGGGTTTCTGTCCTAAAGTAATCTTAAAAAGGGAAGAGAAAGAACCTCCCATGCCAATGGGGTTCCCATTCCAATAGACTATCAGTAAGAAATTTTCCAAGTATGAAATATCCCAATGGTGAAATTTCCAACATTTATAAGTCTAAGGAAATTTGAGGTTTACACTCTGTAATGTCAATACAGCCTATATTATATCACTCTAATTTAGGCAACACAAAAAGATTTAGGCCAGCTTAAAGTAAGAGCTTGCTGATGGAACCAGGGACCTTGGGAAAACTCTGAAAGATCCTAGTTGTCTTTCTGAGAAAGATTTCCCTCTTTCTTTCCTTGGAAATCATTAAGAAATTATGCACTTTTCTATGTGGATCTGTCCAGGGGCATAATTTCTTTTTTTTCCTTTTTCTTTTCCAATATTTTCCCATGTTTCCATGATTCAGTTTCTCTCCCTCCCACCTTTCTTCCCCTCTCCCAGAGATGACAAGCAATTCCACTGAATTATACAAATATTATCAGTTGATACCTATTCCCATATTATTCATTTTTGTTCTAGAGAGATTTTTAAAAGCCAAAACCAGGGACATAAAGGCTGGGGAATAGACTAGATGACTTTTTTAACTTCAAGTCAACCAGCACTTTGCACCAGCTGCGCACAAAGCACTGTATTCTTTTTACCTATTTCCCTTCCTTCCAATTCTGCATGATACTTACTTCCTCCATGCCTGCCCATGAAGAGAGTGTCTAAAGCCTTTGGCCAAAGCCCCAGAAAAGAGTCTCTCCATAGAATAACTGCTGAGATTCTTTTCCCCAGAGTCTCCAGGGCTTCTCAGCTCCCCGGTGGAGTCTGGGACACTCTGTTCACATGGACAACAATACTGAAGGAGAGAAGAGGCTCAGAGGGTCAGGGTACAAGAGGAGGGAGGGGGAGAAGAAAAGATAACTAAGTATTGTTGGGGAAAGCAAGTTATAATCAAATACATACTGCTTCAAAAAAATGTAACAAAGGATTGTGTGAGCTTCTCCCCCCAATTCCGGGGTCACTGAAGGTGGAGGAATTTGGGTTATTTGGACAAGTTGGAGAGTTAAGCCAGAGCACCAAGACAAGAATGAAGAGAGGAGGAAGACTGTTCTTTGCTTAGGACTCTCCAGGACATGGGATACCAGTCACAGGCTCCAAGATGTCCTCTGATTGGCCTCCAAATACTCCCAATGGATGCTGGTCTATTTTTAAATTTCTCCCTGGAAGGAGATTCTAAAATTTCTCCTACTCTTCCCATCAGGAGAGCCTATAGTTTCCAGTAAATCTGGGCTCACATATTTTTCCATGTTCACTTGCATTCTGTTAGCATAAATTAGCATATCACTGCCCAGAGATCTTTGATTCCAAGTCAAAGAAAAATAATGCATTGGTATCATGGGATCATAGAGTTTTGAGCTGGAAGAGACCTTTTGTTCAGTCGATTTTCAGGCATATCCACTCTTCGTTATCCGGTTTGGAGATTTTGTGGCAAAGATATTAGAGTGGTTTGCCATTTCCTTCAAATGAGGAACTGGGCAAAGTCAAGTGACTTGCCAAGGGTCACACGGTAGTAAATGTCTCAGGCAATATTTGAACTCATGAAGATGAGCCTGGAAGGGACTTTAGAGAATATTAATCAAATCTCCTTATTTTATAGATGAAGAAAATAGAGACTTAGACTTAGAGGGTTTAAATGATTCATCAGTAAATAGTGGTGCTAGAATTTGAACTCAGTATAACTTGATTCAAATCCTTGAGCCTAGGCAAGAAGAAGGAGAAAATAACATCTTTTCAGAAAAAGAAGTATCCCAAATTCTTTCCCCAAATTAATGACAGGTTCCTTTGTTGTTGTTCAGTCCTGTCTGACTCTTCCTAACCCCATTTGGTTTTTTGGTGGCAAAAACTGCTGGAGTGGTTTGCCAATTCCATCTCTAGCTCATTTTATAGATGAGAAGCTGAGATGGAGTTAAGTAAGTGACTTGCCTAAGGTCACACAGCTAGTAAGTATCTAAGGCCAGATTTAAACTCAGGAAGAGTCTTTCTGATCCCAGGACTATAAGACTAAAAATGAATGAATACTCCAAGTATTCAGATTTACAGCATTTAATAACATCAAAGTGAGAAAGGGGTTCTTTCAGCTGAGCGAAGAGAACAAAAAGCCAGAGACCCACAAGCCTGCCACACTCCAGCCAAAGCCCAAAACCCTGCAGTGTTGGTTTCAGCAAATTTATAAACAAGCCCATGCCAGGGCACAACATCGGGACACAAGACAAGGGAACCGCAGGAAGAGTAAAGACTGGTGGGAAATGAAGTTCCCTGGGTACAGATTTTTAAACCAGAACTAGCAAGCTATCCACTATGTCATCTAGCTGCCCCAGTTTCCTAGTTGACAACTAAACCTTTCTTCCAGGCAGAAGATAAGGGACATGCTAGTGATTCTAAAGGAATGGTAGCTAGGTCTGGGTGTTAGTTCATTGCTCAGTTTTCCTTGTGACCATTTAGCCCTTGCAAATGGCAAACAAGCAAATTGGGACAATTTATTTTGATTTTGTTGGTTTTGTTGATTATCTAGTCAGGAAAATCATGGATATTAAGATGCAGCTTAAACGTAAAGTGCATAGAATTATTTTTTGTTTTTTTATTTTTTTCCCTCAAAGAGCCACTGGTTAAATATTTGCCAGCACATTCCTGTGTGTTATGGTTTAAACAAGATGGTAAGTGGAGACACGGAACCATTGAGAAGTAGACTAACACCGCCTTTCTAGTGGTGATGGCAGTGTTAATTTGATTGTGCTTTTCCCCCCATGGGGCAAAAAGGGTTTTTAATTCAATATAGTCATCTGGCTCAGTATCAAAAAAGCAGGAACCAGCTTCCCACCAAAGGGTTGTTAGAGGACGTCTCCTGGGAATAGGGTCTATTGCCCAGTCCCCCAGGCTGAAGTCAAGGTTTAGGCCACTCAGAGATCATAGTGGGGGGTTCTTCCTCAAGATGATGAAGCCCACCAGGATGGAGGTAATAGGCAGAAACTCCCTGCTAGCTAGATCAGTCCATTCCCCATGAGCCAGCAACACTAGGGTGGTATATGTCTGGAACCCTGTGATGGCTCTTTCCTGAAAAGGAGAAGAGAGGATCTTGTATCTCAGTGAGGTGACAGAAGATAGCTGGGGAGTGACGGGAAACATGAGCAATAAGATGAGAGCCCACGAAATCTGCCTCCCACCCTAGTGTCACTCCCTTCTCTTTGTTAGGGGAAATGCAAGCCCTGCCCTTTGTGCTCTAGGATGGTGAGGAGAAGGGGCTGAGCAATGTCTCTCAGTGTGGTAATAGCAAAGTGCCATCCCTTTCCTACTAAGATTAGTCACCACAATGTTAATGCCCTTTTGACTGATGGTTCCCCCACAGCACCCCACCCCAAAGTGTTACTCAATAGCAAGCATTTACTAAGTATTTACTATGTGGCTGGCACAGGCTTCGGTCCTGGGGATACCAAGAAAGTAAAAACAAGAAACTAAAGTCTTTTCTCTGGAGGAGTTCACCTACTGCAGAAGGAAACAGGATGTGAGATATATGCAGTGTAAATGAGAAGGATGAATGAGTTTAGAAGGAATAGACTTTGGGGCAACTAGGTGTGACCTGGAGTGGGGAGGATCTTGGGTTCAAATGTGGCCTCAGACATTCCCTAGCTGTATGACCCCTGGGTAAGTGACTTGACCTCAGTTGCCTGGTCCTTCCCCAGCTTCTGCCTTGGAACAGATACTTGTATGGATTCTAGGATTGAAGATAAAGGGTTAAAAAAAGAAAAAGTAATGACTTTTTCTCATTCTCATACCTCCTCTGAACACCCAGCCTCTAGGGCCCCTCTTCCCTTTGACTAGAGAACCTTAATGGTGGACAGCTCCTCTCAGATCCTCCAGTTAAAGAGGGTACCCAAGGCAACCATCTCTCCATTCCCCTTCAGATTAAATTCCTCTGGCTTCCATCATGTCCCCCTTCAGCCACTGCAAGGTTCTCTCCTCCATCTTTTCAGTTTTTCTGTGTTGTCGTTCCCCTGTTAGATTGTAAGTTTCTTGAGGGCAGGAACCATTTTGCTTTTCCTTCTTTCCTTAGAGTTTAGCCTAGTATCTGGCACTTAGTAGGCACTTCATGTTTTTTTACTAATTCTGGACAAAACTCTCCTGCTTTAAGGAAAATTCAGATAACAGTACCTATTTTACAGGATTGTCAGAGAAGCAAATGGTATAAGTGTATAAAAAGCAAGTGTATAAGAAGCAGTTGGCACAATTTAAAGTGTGCTATATCAATTTTATATATTATTATTATTATTAATTACCTTACCTGCACTGTTTTGAAGGAAATTACAAGAAAAATACAAGCTGCTAGGATGGTACAGTAAAAAGTTTGGATCACATTCAAGGGAGAAGTCCTTTTGGTTGGTGAGAGGATTTTTAATTAGTAGAAGGAGAGAACTTGTGGACCTACTGGATTGACTATTTTTTTCTTGGAGTTTTCTTGGCACAGATACTGGAGTGGTTTGCCACTCCTTTCTCCAGCTCATTTTATAAATGAGGAAACTGAGGCAAAGATGGAGACTTGCCCACAATCACATAGCTAGTAAGTGCCTGAAATGGGATTTGAACTCAGGTCTTCCTGACTTCAGGTCCAGCACTGCCCTATTGTATCAATAGTAATCTATTTATGACAATCTAAGTTGCTGTCATGCATGAAGGCAGGGTATAAAATGAAGTCTGGAACCTCTGTTGGTTGTTTCTAACTCTAGGAATCCAGATCAACCTCATACATAATTACTGAGTCCTTGTCATCAATTTAGCCCCCATCCCCATGCTTGTCTCTTCTTTGGGCCCTGAATTTGTATTCTAAAAGCAAGAATTCCTAATGATTTTTGTGTAACAAACCCTGGGGGCAGTCTGGCCTATGACTCCCTTCTCAGAAAAAGATTTGTATTCATTATTCAGTTATATTTTATTTATGTGTTTAATACATTTACTTATTATCTCCCCCTCCTCCTCTCTTCAAATAAACATAAATGAATAAACAACAATTAAAAATGAAATAAATCAATAAAAAATAAGCAACTAAAACCTTTATACAAATATTCCTAGTCTAGCAAAACAAATCGCCATATTAGACCCAAGTCCCAAAATGTATGACCCGTTCTGCATCTTAAGTCCATCATTTCTCCAGCCTTCCTCTCCATTCTTCAGAAATACATTTTAAAATACATAAAATACATACAATTTAAAATTAAGTCAATTATTGTAGTTATCAAAATCATTTTTTAAAACCATTTGGAAACTGCAGGTTAAGAACCCCTATTTTAGGGCATCCTATTGTTCCTCTAAGAGACATTGTTCCTCACTTCCATCCTTATTTTCCCTCTTTGTCCATCGCAAATCCAGTACCAACTTTTAGTCTTATCACGGCTCAAAATTCTAAACTTCTCAGTGAGGAAAACCAAAAAATCTGATTACTTTACTGGCATTGTTTTACTGGCATATTTTACATGTTGTTTGCATGTTCTATTCCCATCAAAAGGAACCAGATTTCCCCCTTCCTTTCCCTCCCTGGCTGGCTCTTTTGCCCCCAAGCTTGGGTCCCCTGCTACTGTCGAAGGTGGGGGTGGCCAGGCTTCTGGTTGGGCTCTGCTTGGATGCACCCAGCTGCGGTTGGATTTCCCCTCTCTGGGCCCCTACCTCCTTTGAGGCAGAGACTGTTTCTTGGAGCAATTATCACAGGAAACAGACTGCTAAGATAACATGCCCTTATCTCCAGGGCCTTGGTTACTGAGCTGCTGCTGTCTCCCTCACCCACTGCACCTTCCACGGAAGGGACGTCTGAGCCAGCAGGGGTGCCACCGTATTATCTCTAACAGGCTCAGGATTTTGGCAAACAGGTTTCCCACTGGTGTCTGAAGTTAGGAGGCGTTTGACCTCTCATGATGTGGCCACTTAAGCCTCCATTGACTGAGTGGTTGGGTGAGAGCTACCTTTTGCCGATTGCTGCTTGCTTTGTTCCCACTCCAGTTTCTTACTGGAAGCTGGACCAGGGAAAAAACATCTCAAAAGACATCTTTAGGAGTAACCATGAACAAGCATTAGTTTTCTGAAGGATCTATGGCTCCCCCAGAACTCCCTTAGTTGTTCAATACATCATAGAAACTAAGGAAACACAACCATGACCACAACATAACCAATCCCCACCGGAACCTAGCAATAGTACGATTATTTTTCACTTGATCTGCCGTAGAGGAGATTCCTGGGGAATCCCAGGGAAAGTCTTTCTCAGTGGAGATCAGCAAGTGCTCTATAGCTTAATTTTGTCTTAGAAAGTTGACTTGGGGCTCTGGGAAGTTAAGCAATTTAACTAGAGTCACAGGGTCCCTGGAATTGAATTCTGCTGAACTTTAAGACTGGCTCTTTCCACTAAACTAAGCTGTATTACAGTCAGGATGAAATGGAAAGTGAGTCTATCCAGTGTTCAGCACTATGGCCAGGACTGAATGATGCTAGGTGATTGTTAACAAGCTCCTTAGTTTCATTGGTTTATGTTGTTGTGTCATTTCTAGTCATGCCCAACTCTTCATGATCCCATTTGGGGTTTTCTTGGTAAAGAGATTGGAGTGGTTGGCCATTTTCTTCTCCAGCTCATTTTACAGGTGAAGAAACTGAGACAAACAGGATTAACGGTGATTTGCCCAGGGTGACACAGTTAGTGTCTGCAGGTGGATTTGAACTCAAGTCTTCCTTACTCCAAACCTAGTACTCTATCCACTGGGCCACCCAATGGCTCCCATGGCCCTGAGGACTGAGATATGTGAGATGAAATATCCCTAGCTTCAAAGTGAGGCAGTGAAAAGAGAAATGGAGTAGAGAAAGTTGAAAGGAAAAAATAGGGAAAGAGAAAGATAGGAAGGAGAAAAGGGAAATAAAAAGACCTACAGTTCAGAGAAATAGAACCACCTGCGTGAGAAACACATTGGTTTAGTGACTAAGGCATTGGACCCAGCCTCTGGAAGTCCTGGGTTCAAATCCTGCCTCTAATGCTTACCAGCTATGTAAATGGGAGTGAAATTCACTTAATTTTTCTGAGACCCTAAGATTATAAATAATAATCTAATTGCTCTCTGGGTAGGTGGAGGGACTGGAATTAGAACCCAAGCTTTAGTGACTTTCAGGTCATGTCTAACATTTATATAGAATTGATTATGTGTCAGGCACTTTACAATTATTATCTCATTTGATACTTACAATAACCCTGGGAGGTAGGTGCTATAATTATCCTCATTTTACAGTTTAGGAAATTGAGGCAAGCAGAGGTTAAGGGATTTGTCCAGGTTCAAACCAACCAGATGAGGTACTATATATTTTCGCTGGTTTCCATGACCTAGCAAACCACTCGAAAACAGGAATTATGCTAATTATGCCCCAAAATGCCAAAAGAAATGATAAATATTTCAGGCAGATTCAGAGAAACCTGGGAACTGTTTAAGCAAAGCAATGATTTACATATTGAATAGAATAATGTAAAGAAAAATAATTTTGAAAGTCTTTAGAGCTCCCATCAGGCCAATGGCCAATCATTACTTTAGAAGACTAATGATGAAGCATACTTCTTCCCTGTTGGCACAGAGGTGATAGATCAGAGGTACTGAGATATACATTTACAGATATAACCAATGGTTTGATTCATTTTGTTTGACTAGATTTATTCGTCATAAAGGAAACTTCTATTTGAGGGCTTGGGGAGTAATTGTTGTAGTTGCTCAGTCCTGTCTGCTTCTTTGTGACCTCTTTTGTGGGGTTTCTTGTCAAAGATACTAGAGGGGTTTCTGATTTCCTTATCTAGCTCTTTTTACAGATGAGGAAACTGAGGCAAACAAGGTTAAGTGACTTGCCAGGGGACACACAACTAGTAAATATTTGAGACTTGGATTTGAACTCAGGTTTTCCTGACTCCAAGTCTGGCACTCTATTCACAGAGCCACCTACCTTCCCCTTAGGTAGTTAAAGTGCTACCAAAAAAGAGAAAAAAAGAAAAACATCTAGAAAAGAGTGCCAAGACAACATTTTTAAAGTATGCAGAAAAAAGCAGAAAGAAACTTAGAAGAGGATGTGGACAAGCAGAGCAGTTTTTGTTATTGTATGTTAGATTTAATATTGGGATAGAGGGAAGGAACTAGATCTGTGAATTCAAAAACCATGAAGACAAGTTCAAGTCCTCATGAGACCCCTACCAGCTGTGTGACCCTGGAGAAGTCACTTAGCTTCTTAATATTCTAGAGTTTAGACCATTCCATAAAACTATAGACTGTAGAGAAAGTGTTGAATTGCACTAGTAAATTCAATGTACCTATTAAAATAATCCTACCAAATAAAAGTTCATATTTTAAACACAATGTTTTGGTGCTCTGTGTATGTGGAAATGTTTATTTTTACCTTTATAATAAAAATTTTTGATAGGGTATCTATTTTTCCACTCAAATATGTTTTTCATTAATAAATACTCATTTTCTTTGTTTCCCTCTATTCCCTCTGTATTGAACAATTAAAAAAAAGAAAAGCCTCCTTAAAAAAATGTGCATACTCAGATGAAACAAATTTTTCTGTTGGTTGTGTTCAAAACTCTATGTCTTATTTTAAGTCTATCAAATCTGTGGCAGGAAGTGGTAGCTTGGCTTTGGTCCTCTGAAGTTGTGATTTGCCATTACACTGAGCAGAGTTCTTAAATTTTCCAGAGCTGTTATTTAAAAAAAGACAGACAATGCCAGTGCCATTTCCTATTTCCATAGAATAGTGGTGAGAATCAAATGCGAAAATGTATTTAAAAGTATTTGAAAAGTGCAAAACACTATTCTAATGCACTGTACTATTACTACATTTATGATACTGTTTCAGATGCGGGTTGTGTATGTGTGTGTGTGTATGTGTGTGTGTGTGTGTGAGTGTGTGTGTGAGTGTGTGTGTGAGTGTGTGTGTGTGTGTGTTTTAATCAGAACCCGTTATTTCATCAGTATAGGGTACTTTGGAGGGTTGGACAGAGAGGCAACTCTTGTTTTTCAGACATGTCCAACAACTCTTCATGTTCTCTTTTGAGGGTTTCTTGGTAAAGATCCTGGAGTGATTTGCTGCTTCCTTCTCTAGCACATTTTAGAGATGAGCAAACAGGGTCATACAGTTAGTGAGTATATAAGGCTGGATTTGAATTCAGATCTTCCTGACTCCAGACCCAACTCTTTATCTGTGTGACCTCACTGCCCCTCAGAAGTCTTAGCTATTAGTTGCAAGACTGAATTTTTAAATGTTTAGAAAGTCAGTCTCTGCTAAGGAGGTATGATGAAAGAACATTATTAGCTCAATTATAAGATTGGAGAGCTGTGAAGAAATTATTGGAAAAAGCAAATATAGGGGGCAGCTGGGTAGTTCAATGGGTTGAGAACCAGGCCCAGGGACTGAGAAGTCTCTGGTTCAAATCTGACTCCAGATACTTCTGAGCTGTGTGACCCTGGACAAGTCACCTAACCCCCATTACCTAGCCCTTACCATTCTTCTGCCTTAGAACCAATACATAATATTGCTTCTAGTGGTAGTCTCTCAGTGGCCGAGAATGACTATTGTCTTTGTGCAGTTTCATCTACGGTGTACCCTCATGTGGTTTTGAAGTCCAAAGACTGAGGCGCACAGTCTGTGGCACATGGGGCATGGGACGCCAGTTGTTAGGGAGGTGCGGGTGTGGCCTGGTGTCGGCGTTCACATGCAGTGGCAAGACGTCGACATCGCTCATCTTCAAAGGTGGTGGCAGCATGGTGAATGTGGGTTCGCCAGTTGCTTCTGTCAGAGGCAGCGAGTTCTAGTTGCTTTGGTGCAATGCCAGCCCACTTCAGGTTGGACTTTAGCTGATCCTTGAATCTTTTCTTTGGTTGGCCTTGTTTCCTGAGTCCAGCTGACAGTTCACCATAGAATACCTGTCTTGGTATTCGCTGTGGGTCCATGCGGATGACGTGTCCAGACCATCGTAGCTGGGCTTTGAGGACCAGGACTTCGATGCTGGTGGAGTTGGCTCTGTCGAGGACTTCCTGGTTGGTGATTCGGTCCTGCCATTGGATCCTCATGATTGACCGGAGGGAGCATTGGTGGAATTGCTCCAGCTGTTTCATGTGCTTCCGGTACAGTGTCCATGTCTCACAACCATACAGGAGCGAGCTGAGGACCACTGCGTTATACACTTTGAGCTTCATCGCAGTGCTTACACCGCTGTGTTGGAGGACTTTGGAGCGCAGCCGCCCAAGTGCCTGGCTGGCCTTTTGGATCCTGGCATTAATCTCGTGGTCTAGGGACCCGTCGTTGGCGATGGTGCTGCCCAGGTACTTGAAAGTGTTGATGTTAGAAAGCTGTGTGCCGTCAATTGTAATGCACGGCTGGTTCGTTGGCCTCCCTGGTGCAGGTTGGAACAGCACCTCTGTTTTGCTGAGGCTGATAGTCAGGCCAAACAGTTTTGTTGCAGTGGAGAACCTGTCCACAATGGTTTGAAGATGATTTTCTTGGTGGGCCATGAGAGCACAGTCATCTGCAAAGAGAGCTTCCAGGATGAGTCTCTCTGTTGTCTTTGTTTTTGCAGTCAGGCGGCGAAGGTCAAATAGTGAGCCATCCAGCCGGTATTTGATGTAGACGCCCAGGTCTAGATCCATCACAGCATGTCGTAATACTTGGGTGAAGTATAGGTTGAATAGTACCGGAGCGAGGACACAGCCTTGTTTCACGCCATTGGAGATGTTGAAGCGATCGGAAGTCTCTTCACCAGATAGGACTTCCCCTGTCATGTCAACATGAAAGAGCTGGATCAGTTTGATGAATTTTGCTGGGCAACCGAGCTTGCTAAGGATCACCCACAATACGTCCCTGTTCACTGTGTCGAATGCCTTTGTCAGGTCTATGAAGACAATGTAGAGACTTAGGTTCTGCTCAAGGCATTTTTCCCACATTTGCCTCACCGTGAAGACCATGTCGATGGTGCTGCGATCTGGTCGGAAGCCACATTGTGATCCAGGCAGGTTCTGCTCTGAAACAGATGACAGGAGTCTGTTGAGTATAACACAGGCGAGGATCTTTCCAGCAGTGGAGAGTAGTAAGATGCCTCTGTAGTTGTCACAGGCTGCTCGTGAGCCTTTGTTCTTGTACAGGGCTACGATGGAGGCATCTCTGAGTTCTGGGGGCATGTCTTCCTCTTCCCATATGCTGGTCAACATTATGTGGAATGCCTGGAGCACCTTTCCATTTAAGACCTTCTACACCTCGGTTGGAATCCCATCTTTACTGGGTGCCTTGCCTGCACTCATTTGTTTAATGGCTTTTTTGGACTTCCTCTATTGAAGGAGGAACGTCAAGTTGTTCAATGGTGTGGTTTTGGGGGATCTGGTCAAGGGCGCTTTGATTGACTGAAGAGGGTCAGTTGAGAAGCTGACTGAAGTGTTCTTTCCACCTGTTGCTGATGCCTTTTTTATCTTTTATGAGAGTGTCACTGTCAGAGGATAGCAAGGGAGTGGTGGTGGGTTTTAATGGCCCATAGACAGTCTTGAGGGCACTGAAAAATTGTTTGTAGTTTTTCGTATCAGCAAAATGCTGGATTTTTTCTGCCTTTTTTTCCCACCATCGGTCTTGCATCTTCCTGATCTCATGCTGCACTGTGGCTTGGAGAGACTTGAATCTGTCCTTTTTAGAAGCAGAGTTTGGTCATTCCATAAAGGCTTTGTTCTTTTTGCTCAATAGATCTTCAATAGCAGTGTTGTTCTCATCGAACCAGTCCTGGTGTTTGTGTTGTTTGGGGCCTAGGACTGCCTTTGATGTTTCCTTCACTGCATCTCTGAACTGGTTCCATTTCTCGGTTGAGCTTCCAGTGAGTAGTCCCTTGGCAGACAGCTTGTTGTCCAGGCAGGACTGGAATGTTTGCAAATAAGATGGATCTCTAAGACGACTCATGTTGTAAAATGCGCGAACTGTCTGGGCATGTTTTGGATGGTGAGGCGCAATGCGCATTTGAAGAGTCGCTCTAACCAATTGGTGGTCTGTCCAGCATTCAGCTCCTCTCATGGCTCTGGTGATCTTTATATCCTGGATGTCTCACCAGCGTACAATGATGTAGTCAATGAGATGCCACTGTTTTGATTATAGGTGCATCCACACTGTTTTATATTTATTCTCCATTCTGAACACAGTGTTCATGATGGTGAGTTCGAACTCTGAGCATTTGCTGAGTAGCAGTAGGCTGTTGTTGTTCATGTTGCCCACGCCATGTTTGCCGAACACTCCTTTCCATCTTTCATGGTCCTGGCCAACGCGGGCGTTGAAGTCTCCCAGTAGTATTGCTTCTAAGACAGAAGGTAAAGGGTTAAAAGAAAAGCAAATGTAATCTAATATCACCTAATAATTGAATGATGTGAAATGGACAAAGGAAAGTGTTCCAAGAAGGTAAAGAAAGGGATTTCCAGTCACATCCTAGTACTTACTCTACTGACTAAGTCCTCAAAAGATTATTAGGTGTTTTATTTTGTTTTGTTCAGTTTAGACAGATGTGTGGGAGAGAAGGTGTTACTAAAAGGTGATATTTCAAGTTTCCTCTGCTTCCAAGTGAGCAATTTGTTCTTTCCAGAACTTTTCCCTCTCTGGAGAGCTCTCAGTCCTGCTTCCCACAATTCAATTTCAGTTTGAATCAATAAATATTTATTAAGTCCCTACTATGTGCAAGACACTATGCTAAGAACCAAGGAGATAGAGTTTTAAAATTAGTTGCTACTCTCAAGGAGCTTATATTCTCTGGAGGGAAATGACTCCTAAACAGTTAAGTCTACAAGAGGAAGAGGAAGAGTACATTTATTCAAGGAAGGAGAGAACATAGACAACTAGGATTGGGAAAGTCTTTCAAAGAAGTGATAATGGAGATTTGAAGGAATTTAAGAATTCTAAATGGCAGAGGTGAAGAGGAAATCTTAGAGGCAGCTAAGTGGATCAATGAATAGAGAACCCAGTCTAGAGATGGGAGGTCCTGGATTCAAATTTGACCTTAGATATCCTCTAGCTATCTGTCAATGGGAAAGTCCCTTAACCCCAATTGCCCAACCTTTATTGCTCTTCTGCTTTGGAAATGATACTTTATTCTAAGACAGAAAGTAAGATTTTAAAAAGAGAGAGAGAGAGATAATTGTCTTCTAGGCATAGAAACAAGCTACAGGGCAAGAGAAGGTAGAATAATGAATTCAGAGAAATACAAGTATGACCCTGGGCAAGTCACTTAACCCTGATGGCCCCACCCTTGCCATTCTTCTGTCTCAGGTTTGATTCTAGACAGAAGGGTTTTAAAAAGAAAGGGAAAGAAAAACAAGCAGCCCAGTTGGCAGAAACTTAGAATATGTGAAAGAGAGGAATGCAAAGGAATTCTGGAAAGATAAGGTTGAGCCAGATTATGTGAGGCTTTAAATGGCAAACTGAGGTATTGTATCTTATCTTGGAAACAATAGTGATCCAGTGGAATTGTGTCCTGGTCAGATCTCTGCCTTAGCAAGATTATTTTAGTAGTTGGGTGAAGGATGGATTGAAGGGGAAAGACTGGAAATGAGTAACCCAATTAGGACATCATTTCCAGGTGAGAGGTAAGGAGGGTCTAAACTTCAGAAGTAGCTATGTGATTGGAAAGATAGGAACAGATATGAGAAATATTGTGGAAGGAAAGGGAAAGAAGAGTCAAGGATTCCTCCAAGACTGTAGACCCGGGTACTGGAAGGTTGACTCTTCTAACAGGGATAAGGAAGTTCCGAGGGGCAGAGGGGGTAAATGTTGATGTGTGTGTGTGTATGTGTTTCATTTTGGATGCGATGAGATTGGAATGCCAGTGGGGCATTCAGGTACAAATATATCTAACAGGCAATGATTGATGGTTTGGGACTGGAGAGTGATGCTGGTTGAATCTGGCAGTTGTTTTCCTAGAGATGACCATGGAAGCTAGTTTGTAAGTCTGAGCCCACTGTCACCAGAGTCCAAGGTCATATATGGGAGAGTAGGGGGATAATTAAAGGGGACCGTAAGTGAAGAGAGGGGAGGAGACATATTTGCATTTCTGTCCTTGTTACATCTTGTATCCTTCTGTGGAAACTAATTGATGTTTATTATTGGTTTATTGGTTAGAGGATACTGGGGCAATAATAACTGGGTCAATCAATGATATAAAGGAAATACTAACTATAAATAATGATTGGTATTAGGGAAGACAAACCAAAATGGGAGTTTGACCTAATTACAATTAGAAAAGTGTCCCCCTATGAACCCTGAAAGGGATAGATAACCGGCCCTCTTGGGATCCTGATTCATCACTGCCAGTGGGACCTGTGAGGATCTGCAGAGAGAAATAAAAGGTTATATGAGCAACTTGCTTGTGGTCACACAACTGGTAATAATTCACTCGGCACCACTTAAACCATGAAGCAATCCACAAGAATTTATCAGCTGGGAAGCTGGATGGCTCAATGGATAGAAAACCAGGTCTGGAGATGGCACATCTGGTTTTAAATTTGGCTTCAGATACTTAGCTGTGTGACCCTGAGCAAGTCACTTAACCCCAATTGCCTAGCCTTTTCCACTTAGTATCCATTCTAAGACAGAAGGTAAAGATTTTTTAAAAAGAGAGAGAAATTATTAGCCACTTATACCAAGCACTACTGTTGGGCTCAGAGGATACAAAGTTAAAAATACAACTGCCTTTAACTCAAAGAATTTTCATTCTTTTGAGAAAAAATGCATACATATAAAAATAAAAACAAAATGTATACAAAATAAACATGAGGTAATTTTGGGGGAGGCACTAGTAGTTAGGGGATCAGGAAAAGGGATATGTATATAGGAGGTGGAATTTGAGTTGAACTTTGAGGAAAATAAGGGATTCTCTTGTTATCGATGTCCCAAGATGCCCCTTATCACAACTAAAAAAGAAAAAAGAGAGAGAAATGTTGTAAGCCAAAAATTAACCAATACCCTAACCAGGCCTGATAGCATATAAAATAATCCATCCCCATAGACCCCCACTCTGCAAAGAGGAAAGAGAACTGTACTTTCTCAACTCTTCCCTGGGGCTCAGCTGAGGCACTATAATTAAAACAAATTCAGAAGTGAAAATGAGGAGGGAGAGAGTTCTAGAAACAGAAGATGAGAGGGTGTAAAGATTTCAAAAACCAACATGACCTTACCTGGTTATTCATGTTGATGGGGGAGAAGTTGAAAGGCTGTGGGTGGAGATCAGCCTCACTCTGGATTCCCAGGAGCTTTTCTCCATTTCTCACTGTCAAGCTCCTTCCTTGTAACTATTCCCTGTCAGTGGGGACAGTCCTAGGGCAAGGGGTTAGGATGTAAGTTTATTACTCACAATAAATCTATGAGTAAAAGAAAAAAAAAGATAAAGGGAAAAGGATGACTCAGGGTCACTTTTTTGTTCCCTCAGTTACCCCAAATGACAAATTGCAGTTAGATATGAAGGCCACTAGGGGCTCTCCCTGGGCCATTCTTACAGAACTGTAAAGCTGGGAGGGTGAGTGAGATGTGGCGGGACCAGTCTCCTGACAATTAAGAGTCAATTAGATGGGGAAATTTTCTATTCTTCTTCTGAAGATTCCTCCAAGATTTTCAGCAACTTCCCTCTGTTGTAGTTTACTACATTACTATGATGACCTCAAAATTCATTCTTATGTCCAAAAGTAGTCTCCCTTGCTTTCATTCAAAGGGATCAATTTCCTCATCTTTAAAATGGGGATAAAAACACCGACATCCCTTCTACATCGAATGGGTTAGAATTGCGGCAGCCCCCATGATCTGGCAAATCTGTGTAAATTTTTTTGGCTCTCCCTTCACACCAGAGGAGTGTGAATTTTTTTCTTTTTCTTTTATGGAGAGTTTACACAACATTATTGTAAATTTGGGGTTAAGTATGCATTTCTGAGTTTCTAAACTTTTTTCTGTTTTCCACTGGCCTTTGTATGTTGCCTGTGATTTCTGCAAAACTCCCTCTAAAATTCCCATTTAATTTCTCAGTCTGATACACATTTTATTGAAACTGAATGGAAAAGTCGCAATGTGGAAGGGATACCTTTACTCATTGTCCAGGATGTTTGACCCCAGATCACCATCTTGGTTATCAGTGATGTGAAGATCTTTCTTATATAGTTCATCAGTGTGTTTTTGCCACTTCTTAATCTCTCCTACTTATATTAAGTCTCTACCATTTTTGTCTTTTATCTTTTTGCATGAAACTTTCTCTTGATATGTAATTTTTGAAGAGATCTCATATTTCTTGTTCTATTATTTTCTTCTATTTCTTTGCATTGCTCATTTAAGAAAACCGTATCTCTCGCTATTCTCTGGAATTCTACTTTCAGTTGAGTGTGTCTTTTTTTTCTTCTTTCCCTTTCCCTTTCCTTCTTTCCTCAGCTATTTGTAAATCCTCTTGATGAGGTTGAAAGAGGAGAGTGTAAAAGCTGGCTGGAACCTTAATATAAAAAACAAAATAAAGCAAAACTAAGATCTTGGCAATTGGTCTCAACACTTCCTGGCAAAGAGAGTGGGGAGAAATGGAAGAAGGGTCAGAGTTTATATTCTTAAGCTCAAAGATCACTGCAGACAGCTATTGTAGCCATGAAATTAAAAGACACTTGCTCATTGGAAGGGAAGCTATGGCAAATCTGGACAGCATACTAAAAAGCAAAAGCTATCGCCTTGCCAACAAAGGTCTGTACAGTCAAAGCTATGGTTTTTCCAGTAGCAATATATGGTTTTAAGAGCTGAACTATAAAGAAAGCTGAGAACCACATAATCAACAGTTTAAAATTGTGGTGCTAGAGAAGACTTTGCAAGTTCCTTGGACATCAAAGAGATCAAATCAATCATCACTTAAAGAAATTAATTCAGACTATTCACTGGAAGGCCAAATATTAAAGCCGGAGCACAAATACTTTGACTATATGATGAGAAGACATGATTCAATGGAAAATATCCTAGTGTTAGGAAATATTGAAGGCAAAAGAAGAAGGGGGTGGTAGAGATTGAGATGGATAAATACTGTCATAGAAGCAATGAACATGAACTTGGACCATCTCTGAGAGGTACTGGAAGGACCTGGTGTACTGTGGTCTATGAGGTCACAAAAGTTAGACAGGACTGAACCATGACTACAATAATACCCAAAGGACCTAACTCACTGGTTATCTTTAAGGATAAATAAGATATTGTTAAGTAAAGCTCTTTACAAAACTCTTTAAATGTCTTTACCAAATTCTTTAAATACCCCATCCCTTATTATTCTTGAGTCTTTTGTGGGCTTACAAACTAACTTTTCAGTGAAAGAACCCAAAGATTCATATCTGCTTCTCTCACACCCTTTAAAGGAATTATTGTCTTTGATCTTATAACAACCCTGTTGAGTTTGATAAAATTCAGAGGCTGAGAGATAGAAGAGACCTTGAAGGACTTCTTTTGTAAATAATGCAGTGACTTGTCCAAGGTCACACAGGAAGTGGCAAAGCCAGGCTCTGAACCCAAGTCCTCCAACTTCAAATCCAATATCCTGCCCAATACAATTGTGTGATCTAAGGCAGCATTAGCAAACCTTTTAGAGATTGTGTACCCAAACTATACCTTCAAGCCACCTGTGAATCCTTCACATTACCCCAGACAAAGGAGGGAGGAATGCTTACATTGGGTTACTGGGTGGAGTGGTCAAGCATGTAAACATTGTCCCCACTGTGGAGAGGGGGAAAAGAGCAGCTCCTTCCAGCCCGCTAGGGCACTCATGCCATGTCTTCGCCAATACAGGTCTAAGGCTAATGACTGAAGCTCTCTTTGCTTCAGTTTCCATATTTGTAAAATGGATATAACAATTCAGTACTAGTACTATCTATCTCACAAAGCTGTCATAAAGAAAGAGTTTTTTAATTTCAAAAATATTTTATTTTCCCAATTACATGTAATAACAATTTTTGACATTTTCTGAAATTATAAGATCTAAATTTTCTTCCTTCCTCCCTTCTGTCCTCCCTCTCAGAAATAGTAAGTAATAAGAAAGTTTTGAAAGCTATTGCCCACTGAATAAATTTGAGATATTAGTGTGATTTTTACTTTGAATTTCTATTCTTTCAAATACAATCTTAACCAGAAAAAAATGTTTAGTTTTCATTCCTATTTTCAAAGGTCTTCTTTTACAACCATTTCCTCATGCCTTCAACTTTGGATTGGATCAACCCTGCTTCTATACCACCTCCTGAACCCTTTCCAAGGAACCCTCCATTCTAGAGGTTTCACATCTGCTTTTGTCTTTGAAAATCTCAATTTCAAAGGAATGTGAGGTGATTTTTTTTTCTTTCCCTGAGGTGAGTGGAAGGAAAGTAAACCATTAATCCTGCCTCTGAAACTGCCTAAACTTCCTTCCATCTTCTCCAAAGCCCAGGAATTAATGATTAATAGACTTCTTTTCCTTACCCAGCCAATTAACAAGTCAATGTACTTTCCCCCCAACCTCTGAAGAACTTGGTTCTCAGCAGTGTATTCCTTATTCTCCAGAGTCAATCATTTTATTTTGCTAAATTAAAGGTCTAGAAAGTTGTGGGACAGAGCAAGAAGAAGGCTTGAAAACTATCTATGCTCCTGTCCTGTCACTCTTGTCTTTAGCCCTCCCCCATAATTATCTAAGGAAAGAATGCCTCCCCTGTCATCCTCTCACCCCCCAACAGTTAAGAGTAAAGCTACCTTAGAAGCTGACTTAAAACTTTATTTTCTAACTCCGACCCCCTCTCCTGCATGTAGGGATTGGTGAATGAGGAGGGAAATCTGGAGGTCCTTGAAGGATTATTTTTTTAAGAGAATATTTCTTCCTCTTCCCCACCCCCTTCCCCCAAATAATCTGTTTAAAAGTTTAATTAAGAGTTAAGGGAGAAATGTGTGTGTGTGTGTGTGTGTGTGTGTGTGTGTGTGTGTGTGTGTGTGTGTGAGAGAGAGAGAGAGAGACAGAGAGAGACAGAGAGAGACAGAGAGAGGCAGAGAGAGACAGAGAGACAGAGAGACAGAGACAGAGAGACAGAGTCAGAGAGAGAGAGAGACAGAGAACAAGAGAGAGACAGAGAGAAACAGAGAAACAGAGATACAGAGAGAATTTGAGCCTTTGTTAAGAATGGTCACTGATGCAAAAAAGATGTCTCAGAACTCCAGACTAGAGGCAGGCTTATCAGGGAGAGGGGCAGAGGTCAGAGCCAGCAGTCTGGGTAATGGGAGGCCTGAGGGTGCTGGGTCAAGCTTTGCTCAGGGATGTTGTTAGGGGTGGCCTGGTAGCTGTGTAGATAAGGCCTGATAAATGATGAGTTTCTTCAAGAAGGGATGTAGCAGTGGCCTGCTGAATCCTAGGCAGGTCCAGTAACTCTTCCTATCCCTAGACACAGGTAAATTCCATTCCAATCCAACTGATTTTATCAAGCACCTACTATTCATGGGAAATAGTGATCTGGACCTGGAGACAAGTTAACTTGGGTTCCAGTCCTCCCTCTGACACTTACTAGCCAAATGACCACAGAAAAGCCGTTTAACTTCAACCTCCCCAAACTCTTCCAGATTTCTTTACTAAGTTAACAACTGTTTTCTTCTGCATTATAACAAAGTTCATTTGGAAGAACAAAGGATCAAGGATATCCCGGGAAACAATGAAAAAAATACAAAGGAAGGGGGCCTTGCAGTCCCAGATCTCAGACTATATTATAAAGCAGTGGTCATCAAAACAATTTGGTACTGGCTAAGAGACAGAAAGGAGGATCAGTGGAATAGACTCGGGGTAAGTGACCTCAGCAGGATAGCATATGACAAACCCAGAGAACCCAGCTTTTGGGATAAAAATACACTATTTCATAAAAACTGCTGGGAAAATTGGAGGACAGTGTGGGAAAGATTAGGTTTAGATCAACACCTCACACCCTACACCAAGGTAAATTCAAAATGGGTGAATGACTTGAACATAAAGAAGGAAACTATAAGAAAATTAGGCGAACACAGAATAGTATACATGTCAGATCTTTGGGAAGGGAAAGATTTTAGAACCAAGCAAGACTTAGAAAGAGTCACAAAATGCAAAATAAATAATTTTGACTACATCAAATTAAAAAGTTTTTGTACAAACAAAACCAATGTAACTAAAATCAGAAGGGTAGCAACAAATTGGGAAACAATCTTCATAAAAACCTCTGACAAAGGTTTAATTACTCAAATTTACAAAGAGCTAAATCAATTGTACAAAAAAAATCAAGCCATTCTCCAATTGATAAATGGGCAAGGGACATGAACAGGAAGTTCTCAGCCAAAGAAATCAAAATTATTAATAAGCACATGAAAAAGTGCTCTGCATCTCTTATAATCAGAGAGATGCAAATCAAAACAACTCTGATGTATCACCTCACACCTAGTAGATTGGCTAACATGACAGCTATGGAAAGTAATGAATGCTGGAGGGGATGCAGCAAAGTAGGGACACTAATTCATTGCTGGTGGAGTTGTGAATTGCTCCAACCATTCTGGAGGGCAATTTGGAACTATGCCCAAAGGTCGATAAAAGACTGTCTGCCCTTTGATCCAGCCATAGCACTGCTGGGTTTGTACCCCAAAGGGATAATAAGGAAAAAGACTTGTACAAGAATATTCATAGCTGCGCTCTTTGTGGTGGCCAAAAATTGGAAAATGAGGGGATGCCCTTCAATTGGGGAATGGCTGAACAAATTATGGTATATGTTGGTGATGGAATACTATTGTGCTAAAAGGAATAATAAAGTGCAGGAATTCCATGGAGTCTGGAACAACCTCCAGGAAGTGATGCAGAGCGAAAGGAGCAGAACCAGGAAATTATTATACACAGAGACTGATACACTGTGGTACAATTGAAGGTAATGGACTTCTCTGTCAATGCAATGTCCCTGAACAATCTGCAGGGATCTAAAAAACACTATCCACAAGCAGAGGATAAACTGTGAGAGTAAAAACACCAATGAAAAGCAATTGCTTGACTACAGGGGTGGAGGGGATATGACTGAAGAGAGACTCTAAATGAACACTCTAATGCAAATACCAATAACACGGAAATGGGTTCGAGTCAAGAACACATGTGATACCCAGTGGAATCATGTGTCGGCTATGGGAGAGGTGTGGGAGGGGGAGGAAAAGAAAATGATTTTTGTTTCCAATGAATAATGTTTGGAAATGACCAAATAAAATAATGTTTAAAAAAAATAATATACAGCTACGATGTAAAATGAAACAACCTCTTTGTTCCCTTCCCACCAGAACCCGAATTCTGTACCTAGGTCCCTGAGTTCTAATAGTTGGGTTTTCATCTCATCCCACCCAGAATTGGGTCTTCACCTCTCTCCCTTGCCATTTCTGGATGGTTAATAGATGCTCATTAACTTGATTGGGAGAGTAGGAGAGATGGGATAGGCATTTTAGGTATAGGGAACAGAATTAGCAAAGGCTCAGAGACAGAATTGGGGAGGAGAAGCATTGAGAAACGACTGGTCTGTGAGTAATCGGATTTGGCTTCAGAATATCACACATGGTGTGAAGTACATAAGACTGGAAAGGTAAGATGATGCCAAACTGAGACAAGCCTTGAATGCCTTTATAGGTAGATTGGATTTTACTGAGAGGCCATTGAAGGGTTTCAAGCAGAATGATGTAACTACTGTGTGATCTATGGATTAGAGGAGGCTGGACCTCCTCTAATATCCTTATTCCTAAACTAATTGGCCCTTTGGTGCTTGTCTAGAGCTTAACTATGTTTGGTTTTGTAATTGCCTGTATATTTCAGCTCTTTGGGGCCATGTATTTCTTTGATATCTACCTTGTTTCCTCCACTAGACTATTTCTCAAGAATCTCTTTCTTCCTAAATTTCTCCTACAGAATCATCTCAAAGCTCAAAGATGGGGTGATCAGCAGATAAAATTGACTGATTAACTGACTAGTACTTATTACAGTCACTCCAATGCTATGATTTTAGCACATATCAAATAGGGGAACTACTCCCTCCCTCCATTTTCTGTTTTATTTTCTGTTTTAGTTTTTATTTTTACATTACATTCATGTCCTAATTTGTCCCTGTTTCCTTCCTTCCCTATTTGTTGAGCCCACTCTAATAAAAATTGTATGTAATTTCTCAGAAAGAGGTTTTATATCTCAAATATATAGAGAACTTTGTCAAATTTATAAGAATATGAGCTATTCTCCAACTGATAAATGGTCAGAGCATATGAACAGGCAGTTTGGGGATAAAGAAATCAAAACTATATATAGTCATATGAAAAAATGCTCTAAATCATTACTGCTCAGAGAAATTCAAATCAAAATAACTTTGAGATATCATTTCCCATCTATCAAATTGGCCCAAATTATAAAAGGGCAAAATGATAAATGTTGGAAGGGATTTGGAAAAATGGGGACACTGATACATTATTGATGGAACTGTAGCTGATCCACCATTTTGGAGAGCAATCTAGAATTATGCCCAAAGAGTTCTAAAATCATGAATACCCTTAGACCTAACAATATTACTGTTAAGTTTCCCATGGTGATCAGGGAAAGACTAAAAGAGCCTATATATTGTAAAATATCACAACTCTCTTTGTGGTGACAAAGAACTAGAAACTGACATGATGCCCACCAATTGGCGAATGGTGAAACAAATTGTGATGGAATGCTACTGCACCATAAGAAATGATGAGCAGGCATTTTTTTTTTTAAATCTTGGAAAGAACTACATAGGATAATGAAAAGTGAAATGAGTAGAACCAAGAGAACATCATACACAGCTATAGATTTAATACTTGAAGAATAAATTGTGAATGCTACCTTCAGAAAGTGAACTGAAAGGTGGAAACGTGAAAGACATGATTTGTACAAACATGTCTGTCTCCTGGATATGCTTTCTGTGATGTGGGGAAGGATGAAAAGGAACTAAGACACTTATGGACAAATTTTATTATAAAACCAAAAATTTTTAAACCATGGGCGTATATGAAATTGTGAAAAGAGAACCAAGTAGAATTAAGAGAATATTATATACAGAAACAGAAATATTGTTTGAAGAGTGATTTGTGGGGCAGCTAAGTGGCTCAGTGGATAGCAAGTCAGGCTTGGAGATAGGAGGTCTTGGGTTCAAATTTGACCTCAGAGACTTCCTAGCTGTGACCTGGGGCAAGTCACTTAATCGAAATTGTCTAGCCCTTACCTCTCTTCTGCCTTGGAACCAATACTTAATATCTATTCTGAGACCCATCCACTCCAGGCATCAGTTTCCTAATTTGTAAAATGAGGAGGCTGGACCATATGATTCTTAAGGTCTTTTCCCATTCTAAAGCCTAAGAGTAACAAATGACCTTTCATCTCACCAAGAGAATTAGACAGAGGCTGTGTTAAAGGTGAGGTCATTTGTTACTCTGATGCCTGGAGTGGATGGGTCTGCAAGATCAGGGTCCAGTTAACACCACCAATTAGTCTATCATACAACTTTTACAAGGTAGAAATTAATAAATGTCAGTGTTCCCAGTCAGTCATCACTGAGAGAACATTCTTTGTACCTTGTAGTGTACTAGTTTCCCTAGTAGAAAGGGAATAAAGGACAAAAAGCAGAAAGAAGAGGAGAGGAGGAGAAAAAAGGGAGGAGGAGGAGGAGAAAAAGATAAAGATTCTTGTGCCTTGTTAATGAACATCTAAATAAACTGTTTTTCAGTGGAAAATGTCATATTTTATGAGTTCCATATTGATTCAGGACTTCTTACAAACTCTGTATACCAATGGGAATGGGGGAATAATGCTGTGATAAAATCTGTTTTCTCCCACCCCATAAAAACATTATGATAAAGAACCATAGATTTTTATTAATATGCTCTGTTTTTACATGGTTCATATTTCCATTTTCTCAACTATAAAAGAGGGACACTAATAATAACCCCTAAGGATAATAATAAACAATACCTAGTATTGTGAGGACAAAATGAGATAATATTTATAAAATGCTTAACACAGTACCTGGAACATAATCAGTACTTAATTCCTGACTCCTTTCTTCCCTTTTAACATTTTCCTTTATTCCTTCTCTTAAACCAGATAGCTATCTCTTAACATTTGATCTTAGCAAAAAGACTGAGAAGTGATAGCCATTTCTTAAGAGGAGGAATTTTTTAAAAGAGGAAGAAGAGGAGGGAAAAATTCAATAGCACTAATCAGAATGTTGAAAATATCTGACTATATACAAAGGGACTAAGGACTCTTTGTGTGTGTGTGTGTGTGTGATATAAAAACAATTTTTAACATTAAAAAAATTTTGAGTTTCTTATTGTCTCCATCCCTTCTGTTTCCTCCGTTCCTCCTTCCCTGAGATAGTAAGCAATCCAATATAGATTTTTACTCTTATAGTCATGTAAAACATTTTCCCATATTTGTCACTTTGTGCAAGAAATCTCAAATAAAAGAAAAAGAAGAAAGAAAGGGAAATATAGTATGTTTTGGTCTACTTTCAGACTCCATCATTTCTTTTTCTGGAAGCAGATGGTATTTTTCATCATGAGTTTTTGCAATTTTCTTGGATCACTGTATTGTGGAGAATAGCTAGGTCACTGACAGTTGTTTAATCATACAATGTTGCAGTTACTGTGTACAATGTTGTGTGGTTCTGTTTGCTTCACTTTGTATCAGTTCATATATGGAACCAAGGGCTCTTTTTTGAAAATTTTTAATTTTAATAAATATCCACAGAAGTTTTCCAAAGTTATATGATTCATTTTGTCTCCCTCCCTTCTTCTTTCCTCCCTCTTAGAACTGACAAGCAATTTTAATTCAATCTGGATTAAACATGCATTATCATACAAATAATGTTTCCATATTATTCATTTTTGTAAGCAGATAATATCATAAAACCAATACCCCAAAACATATCCCCAAACAAACAAACGATAAATCATATGTTTTCATCTGCATTTTTACTCCAACAGTTCTTTCTCTGGAGGTGGATAACATTCTTTGCCATAACTCCCTCAGAACTGACCTGGATCATTGTATTGCTGTTAATAGAAATCTATCATAGTTGATCCTTCCACAATATTGCAGTTACTATGTATGATGTTCTCCTGGTTCTGTTTATTTCATTCTATATCAGTTCATATAGGTTCTATCTAGTTCATCAGCTCTTTTTTTTTAATTTGGACATTTTTATTTAATTAATTAATTAAGAATATTTTTCCATGGTTACATGATTCACGTTCTTTCCCTCCCCGTCCTCCCCCCCTCTCCAGTAGCCAACAGACAATTCCCCTGGGTTTTACATGTGTCATTGATCAAGACCTATTTCCATATTATTGATATTTGCACTAGGGGGATCGTTGAGAGTCTACATCCCCAATCTCTAACTCTTTCTGAAATCAACCTGTTTATCACGCCTTATATAGCACAATAGGAACCAAGGAATCTTAAAGCTGAAATAGACCTTAGTATCAAACTCCCTTATTTTTCAGATGCAGAAACCAAGGCCTAGAAAGTATAAGAGATTTTCCTGAGATAACACAATTAAGTGGTGGATATGGGCCTTAAACTCAAATTTCATGACTCCTCTCCCGGTGCCCTTTCTATGGTTCCATGGAAGTCTGGGTGGGCAGGTGGGTGGGGAAGTTGGGCAGAAGAGGTGGCTATTAGTAGATAAAATTGTTCATTGCCTATTGTTGAGGTTAAGTGGTGTGGAGAAGGCCCTTGTCCTAGGCAAATATCCCATCACCAAGCTATCAGATGATACTTCAAATTCCAATATTGGCTTTTGGTTCTTTTGGGTTGAGAGACTGTCCTATGTTAAAATGTCAGTGCCACAGAGAAGAGGAATGTGCTAAACCCTAGCCAATCATTTATATCTTAACAAAGACATTCCCAAGTTCCTTTTTTTACAGCTGGTTTTGTTAAGGAGAAAATAGGAAGAGCATTGGGGCCCTAGGGATCTGTGGTTAGAGTGAGAATTCTCATTAGGGAACAGATTATCATTGAAAGAGAAAGTATGACCTGGTAGACCAATTCTGCCATTTCTGAGGGTTGTCTCAGGCAGGCCCTAGCAATGGGTACATGCATGGGACCATGTATGAAAGATATCTTAGTCTTCTTGGAGAAACAGCATGGCACTACAGAGCCACAGAGCATTAGGGTTTTGATGTTTCTGTCCTATCTTCAAGCAGAGGCAGGCAGTGAGAGAACAAAAATCTCCTGGAACTAATTTCAGTTTTAGTTTCCAAGGCTTTATTCCTATAAGTCTGTAATGCTGTTGTTGTTCGTCTTTCATTTTCGAGGAAGATCAGTGGCACCATTGGGGGGGGGTGGAGGTGGGGCAGGGTAAGAAACTAGTATAAAGATGGAAAATACCTTGATATTCCCCTCCTTGTAATGGTCAAATTAAAAGAGGAATTCTGAATCCAGCTTATGAATAAGAAATCCCCAAGCTTATTTAGCACCTAAGCCTCCATTCAGTGGGAAAGAGAGAATGTTTTGGTTCAAAATAGCCCCTGGCATTAGCCAGAAAATTTAGAACTAACAAATTTTAGAGGAGGCAGCTAGGTGGTATAGTGGACAGAGTGCTAGACCTGAAGTCAGGAAGACTCATCTTCCCGAGCTCAAAGCTGGCCTCAGACACTTCTTAGCTGTATAACCCTGGACAAGTCACTTAACTGGTTTGCCTCAGTTCTTCATCTGTAAGATGAGCTGAAGAAAATTGCAAACCACTCCAGTGTCTTTGCCAAGAAAACCCCCAAATTGGGTCATGAAGACACAAGTAACAAAAACAATTCCTTCATTTCATAGAAGACAAAACTAAGGCCCAGAGAGGGGAAATGTTATACTTGGTAATAATAATAATAATAACCTTTTGTATCACACATACCAACAATATTAATAGCTTGCATTGACAAAGTTCTTACCATATTCCAGGTACTGGGTTATCCTTTATGAATGTTATTTCCTACATGTACAAAAATATTCATAGCTGCGCTCTTTGTGGTGGCCAAAAATTGGAAAATGAGGGGATGCCTTTCAATTGGGGAATGGCTGAACAAATTGTGGTATATGTTGGTGATGGAATACTATTGTGCTAAAAGGAATAATAAAGTGGAGGAATTCCATGGAGACTGGAACAACCTCCAGGAAGTGATGCAGAGCGAGAGGAGCAGAACCAGGAAAACATTGTACACAGAGACTGATGCACTGTGGCACAGTTGAATGTGATGGACTTTTCCATTAGTGGCAATGCAGTGATCCTGAACAACTTGGAGGAATCTATGAGAAAGAACACTATCCACTTTCAGAGGAAAAACTGTGGGAGTAGAAACACAGAAGAAAAACAACTGTTTGATTACATGGGGCGAGGAGGAATATGATTGGGGATGTAGACTCTAAATGAAAATCCTAGTGCAAACATCAATAGCATGGAAATAGGTTCTGATCACATGTAATACCCAATGAAATTTCGTGTCAGTTACGGGAAGGGTGGGGGGAGGGGAGGAAGAAATAGGATATATTTTTTATAACCAAGGAATAATGTTTGAAATTGACCAAATAAAATAAATAAACAAACAAATAAATAAATAAAAGGAAAAAAAATGTTATCTCCTCCAGAGAACAAACTGCTGGAATCAGATTGCAGATCAAAGCATATTATTTTTCATTTTAATTTGTTTTTATTTTGGGTTTTTGGTCTTATGAGTATTCTCTTACAAACAATGGAAGCAAGTTTTGCATGATAATACACAAATAATTTTGGAAAACATTTGCTGAAAATTGTTATTACATGTAATTGGGAAAATAAAATATATTTTAAAAAATAAAATCTAGAAAAGAGTACAAAACCCGAAATACTATCTCATTTTTAATCTTCACAACAGCCCTGGGAGGTATTATTATTCCCATTTTTTAGTTGAGTAAACTGAAACAAACAGAGGTTAAGTAGTTAAGAAGTAAGAAGTGTTGAACCCAGATATTCTGAATTCGCACCTGTTGTTCTTTCCCCCAAAGCATTTCAAATCCCCTCATTTAGCAGATAAAGAAAATAAGGCTCAGAGAAATTAAATGACCAATCCGTGGTCACCTAGTCATTGAGGTTTAGGAGTGGATTGAATATTAGATCCAATATTGGACTTAGAGTCAAGAAAATCAGAATTTTAATCCTGTGTGAGACACTAAGGATCTTTGTGACCCTGGGCAAATCAGTTAACCTTTGGCTGACTCAGTTTCCTCATTTGTAAAATAGGGGTAATAATAGGACCTACCTCTGAGGTTATTGTAACAATCAAATGAGAAAACATTTAAATTGCTTTGCAAACCTTAAAGTGCTCTACACAGGCTGGGTAAGTAGGTAGATAAGAAAGTATGTGTTGGTGATGGTGGTGATGATAGTGGCAGTAGTAGCAGAAGCAGCAGCAGCAGCAACAGCAGCAGTAGTAGTGGTAGTAGTAATAGTAGTAGTAGCAGGAGGAGTGGCAGAATAAATATTTTAAGCCAAGCCTTTTCATATCAATCCAATGTTTGTTCTCCTACACCATTTCAATCTTTCCCAGAACAACTTGGATCTTTTCCTTACTCCTAGACCACTATTAAGAGTGAGAACTGAGACAGGGAGGGAATGCAGCTAAATAGGCCAGTAGATTGAGAGCCAGACCTAGAAACAGGAAGGTCTTGGTTTCAAATATGACCTCAAACACTTCCTAGTTGAGTGACCCTGGGTAAGTCACTTAACTCCCATTGCCTAGCTCTTACGGCATTTCTGTCTTGGAACCAATATAGTTTTGATTCCAAGAAGGAAGATAAGGATTAAAAAAAAAAGAAAAAAATTGATTATGAAGTAGAGGGCATGGAAAACTTCCCACTGAGATCCCCATTGTCTCCCACAGCCCAGGGTGACTATAGCACTGGTCCATGCCAAATTGGGTGGGAGATAATTCTCTGGGATATCACAGAAGGAGAGCTTGTGTTGAGTACAGCCATAACTAGGAAAGGGCAGTAAGGGCTTTATTCAAGGGCACCAAAATTAAGAAGTCATAATATCCCTTGCACTCTATCCACAGTATGAAAATAACTGACCTTAGAGCCTAGTAAACTAAAATAATTTACTAAAAGAGGAAAACTACAAGATGCTCCCTCCTGACTCTACCTTTTCAGGGAGAGTCTCAGGCTCCTGATCTTCTTGCCCTCCCTAGTTCCCTAGCCCTCCAAATATATTGCCCTAGGTGCCAAATTTTCAAATTATGATTTTAAATTACTTCGCATCCTATGTGTAACCAGGATGAAAGAAATCACTCCCAACTACATATTCATTTTTTTTAATTAACGTTTTAAGACAAAACCAACGAGAATGGAAAACAAAACAGTTTTTCATGCCTCTGTTAATAAGACACTAACTAAATGGACTGCATTTCTCTCCATCTCATTGCCTTCCTAGTGTGGCTGTTCCTTCTTCCTTCTCTCCTCATAACCCATTGTTGTTCTGAACAGCATACAGATTAATTCTGTAAGTCTCTGACTTTACAGCCTTCTCCCAGCCAGCTTTTTCTGATGGGTTTACAACCAACTCAAGAGGAAAAAATAAAACAGCTTTGATTAAGACAAAAGTGAGATTTTGCCTTGATCTTCTAGGCAGTGCTCTGCTGGGTAACAAGAAATGGGAACAATATGACAGACGCCCACATCAGAAATGATACACTAACAAGAAATCAATGCCCAAAGAATCAGGGACTTGATGAACATCAATGTTTCCCACCTTATTATAACAAGACCATCGGATTTAGAGTTGAACAGGGCAAGATTAGTCCAGCCCTCTCATATGACATGAAGAAACTGAGACCCTGAGGCTAAGAGACTTGTCTCAGGTCAATCTGCCAGTGGTCCAGCCCAGGTCCTCTGACACCACACCAAGTGCCCCAGCCAAGACACAGGAATTCATTTAACCTCCGACAAAAATCTCTCCGGTGCCAACAATATCAACAGCAACTTAGTCATTGATTTTAATTCCTGGCTAAGTGTCTGATACAAATGGGGACAAGGAGAGTAACTGGGTTGCAGCACCAAAGTATGGAATTACTGGTTCACCAGTGAAAATGAAGTGAGCATGATTTGGTTTGATCAACTAGGCTTTACACAGAGCTGGAAGGGACCTTAGAAATCATATAAGCCAATCCAGTCATTTTACTGTTAGGGAAGGTAGGTGGTGAAGTGGGTAGAGCACCAGTCCTTGAGTCAGGATAGACTCCGAATTCAAATCTAGCTTCAAAAAATATTCAAAGCTGTGTGTGATTCTGGGTGAGTCACTTACCTTGCAGGGTTGTTGTAAGAATCAATTGAGACTATAATTGTATAGTCCCTAGCATATTAAGTACTACATAAATGTTAACTATTATTATTATTATTATAAGGAAACTGAGTCTTAAGGAGCTAAACTGACTTGTTTAATATCACCTAACCTGAGGCAGCTAGGAAACTCATTGGACAAAGTGTCAGGTCTAGAGTCTGGAAGACCTGAGTTTAAATCTTGTCTCAAATACTTCCTATCTGTGTGACCCTGGACAAGCCACTTAACCTCAGTTCCCTAGCCCTTACCACTTTTCTGCCTTGGAACTGACAGCACCAATTCCAAGACAGAATGTAAGAGTTAAAAATAATAATAATAATCTAGTCTGTTAATGACAAAGGCAGGACTACAAACTCTATATCCTGCCTCCTAAAATTCCACTGAATTTTCCTTTGTGCCCTGAGAGTCACCATTTCCCCCCCTCCTAAATTGAGGGATTTCTCTGGAAACACTGAAATAGATTTATTTACAAAACATAAGAAATCACAACACAGCCAATTCAAGAATAATAAGAAATTCTCTTCCAAAAGCTAAATCTTAAAAAGGTTTCTTTTGTGGTTGAAAAAAAGTTCCCCCTCTTGGTGCCTTGGGAAATGCTGGTAGCTGACCCTTGGTTTGGTCTTTAGACAAGTTTTGTTATCACTAAAGTTTTCATCACTAAAGGAGTTACAAAATTCGATGTCAGTCATTTCAGGTAGTGGTGTCCTTTCAACGTCAAGCTAAAATTTAGAGAATGTATACCACATAGACACCCAAAAGAGGGGAAACAACCAAATCCAAACAACCGCCCAAATGAAAGAAACCTGCCCAACACTTGTGTTTGCCGTTCGTTTTCAGTCACATGGTTTATTAGATTGGTTAAGAATATTAGGATAAATAAAGTGATATTTCCTTTTACAGAAAACTGTAACGATAATATTGAATAAGCTTTTAACAATCTGAGGATTTCATAGAAACATCAGAATTTTAACAGTTAAACAGCAATTGGAATTTTTTTGACCAAGAGATCTACTCATAGTTGCAAACATCCCGGGTTTAAATTTTTTTTTAAAAATTGATCACCAAAAAAAAAAAAGAAAAATGTATATCATTAACATCAGTCATTAAATCCTAAATTTTATCAGACTTTGAACAATGCCCTCAGTCAGCAACAATAAAAGGAAAAAGATATCCTTTGTCTGTTCTGGCCCAAGAAGTCATTCCCAAGCTAAGTCAGTAGCAGAGAGTTCTAATCCTTTGCAGTTAAATCACTTTTTCCAAATGTTTTTATAACCATCATAACTAGATTCACACTAGACTTCTTTTAAATAAGGCCCATCGGCTTTGCTCGTGGTATCCTGTCTGCTCAGCAAGAAAAGGGCTTTCTCCTTTGGGGCAAAGCAGTAATCACAGAGCGCTGCTTGTCACACTGAAATGCCAACTCAGTTACTGAGTGTTTTGCAAGAAGTTGAAGTGAGGGACAATTGCCCAAACCCCTCAGAATCCAGATCTGAGATGAGTCATAGGAAAATCTGCACTTTTGAGTGTCATAAAAAAAAAAGGGAGTGAGGGGAATACAATGCTTGGGTTTGAAAACGAAGGCTTTAAATACAGTAATTCCTGTAACATATCAGCATGTTTGGCTAGAAAGCATACCCCTGGCCATTGCAAAACATGGATAAACCCCACTGTTAGTTGGCTTCGCCTACCAGCAGTCAATGGAGGGCAGGCTCAGTCCCACCCCCATGCCCAGATGTATTGCTGATATCTATCACTGAAAGCCAGAATGTTCGTATCATCCAAACAAGACAAATACAGGTACCAGATACTAGCAGGACACTAACCCATCTGTAGGGGTTGTCTGTAGCTTCTAGGAACAACAAGATTGTTGAGTCCTAAATACCTAGATTCAGGGCTCAAAACTTTCTTCCTTTGGACCAAAGCCAATCTCTGGATTTGAGAAAGTTCCAGCTAAGCTAACATGATTTCTTGTGCTTAGCAAGTCCTCCTGGACAGCTCTTGGCCACTAGGATCCTAGAAGTGCATAGTAAGTCAGATCTCCCAATAGCTTTGGATTTCTTGGTATAGAAGTGAAGTAAACGAGGACTCCTCAATTGCCTCCACATCCTGTCTGCTTAACTCTGCAATGTTCCTTCTTTTATCTGTTGGATAAAGAGGTTCCTCTCATCTTCGGGCGTCCTCCCATTCTGAGCTCGGACAATACACGTTGGCCGGTGACGGTTAAGCATGTATATCAAATGCTGTTTCTCATTCTTGAGCTCCTCAATCTGGGCTTTCAGCTCAGCATTCACACTTTCCAACTTTTCTGATTCCTGAGGGAAGGACACAAGTAGCAAAGTTATTATATTGAGGGCAACTGGGAAAAGATCGAGTTAAATGGTAGAAGCAACACCGAGATTATCGAACCAAACTGCTTGGTTTATGAAGAAGAAAGGAGAGCTATGCCTAATTCCTCTTGACCAATTCTGAGCCAAGATGGCCTTTGAAATGAACTTTATCTACTTCTTTATCCAGCCTGAAACATATTTATTAGGTACAGTACCAATGTCCTTGGAGGGCAGCTAGATGGTACTTTGGATGGAGTGCTGGGCTTTAAGTCAGAAAGGTACCTCTATGAGTTCAAATCTGGCCTCAGACATTTCCTAGCTATGTGATCCTAGGCATAGACTTTTAATGCATTTAAAAACATTATTCTGAAAAGGGTTCAAATAGATAGACTCAATCTATTAGCCTAACATCAAAGACTTTGTCTGGCCTTGCTTTGGGGAGGCTATCCCATTCTTTGATGAGAAAAGGAGGAAAGGGGCTCAGACTATATTTGGGGTACAAAAGAAGAAACTGGGAAGCAAAACACCTGAAAGAACACCCAGAAAATATATAAATTTTACAGCTTGGAGAAATAATTTGTTCAAGCAAATTAACCAAAGGATTTCTTAACATGCCAAATTCAAGTTGGCAGCTTTCTTTTCTGGGGAAATAACTTGAATGAAACTTCTTTATCTGTACTGACGTGCTTAGTAGGATGGAAGCTGCCAGACTTGTAGAAACTGGCCAGTCCTGATAAGGATCAGTCATGGGGAGCCGCCTTTTTCATTTCTCACACCTGCCTTTTGGGTTTCCAGATGCATATTCATTGTACTGACAGCATTATCTTTTCCTAACCCTGGAGCCAACATTTCTATTGTTGCTACTAGAAGCTTATAGAACCATTCATTCCCTTTGGAGCAAAGGGACAAAATTCAGTTTCTATGTTGATTTAGTCATTTAGTTCTCTGGAGGAGAAGCATCCAGTGGGCACAGGAAAAAGGGAGATGAGAGCTAGAAGGCTGCAAGCCAACTACTCACCTTCTGCAAACATTCTGTCTTTTCCTTCTTCTTGTTCCGGCACTTTGCAGCTGCAATTTTATTTCTTTCCCTTCGTCTCTTTTTCCTTTCATCCTCTTCAGGGGCAAACTAAGAAAAACCAAAAGATATATCCTTTAATAAGAGTCCCTAGATATCTCTCTGCAAAATGATTGCCATTAAAAAACAAAAGAAAGTTATTCTTTGACAATATTTTAAATATACTTGCTTCTGGCATCTAGGGGTGGGGTAGGGCAAAGTATAATAGAGTGTTAGATGTCTGGTTCTGAAGACCTTATGTTGGAACACTTACTAGCTGTGAGAGCTTGGACAAATCCCTTAGACCTGTGGTGGTGAACCTATGGAACACATGCTAGAGGGAGGCACTCAGAGCCCTCTCTATGGGCATGTGTGTCCCAGCACAGTTTGCCAGAGTTTGTTACTAGAAAGCCAGATGGAGGTAGGGCTGGGCTGCTCTCCTTCCCATCACCATGGACACCTGAGAACATTTCTCATATCACCCACTCCTTTAAAAGATTTACCATCACTGCTTTAGACTCACTCAGCCTCAGTTTCCTACCTTTAAAATAGGGATTATATAAGTACCTACCTTACAGGGTTGTTGTGAAGATCAAATGAGATAACACAAATAAAACATATATATATATATATGTATGTATATATATATGTAGTATATATATAAAATATACATTAACTATTCTTCATATTGATGGTTGCTGATAATAATTATAAGCATTCTAGACAAGGTAGGAGGGAGAATCTGTTTGGGATTACTATATGCCTATATGCCTTTTCTCCATTATCAGAGAGTGACCCAGAGTTGGGACAAGGACAAGGCATTTGTTCATCCAAGGTAAATTCTGAAGGTTACATATCCTCCATATGAATTTCTAGAGGAATTCATTATTAATGAATTCAACTTATCACAAAATAAGGATCCCTGTGCCATGGAGGAAAGAATTTTTAAGAAATAAAAATAGGCATTTGTTTTACTTTTTGTTACAGTCCTGTGATTTTCAATAGTGCTGGAAACTCCTATGATGTGGAAACTACCTCCAATAAGGCAGATTTGCAATTCAGTCTGTTCAGAGTTCCCCAGGGGAACCTCAGACATTAAAAGACTTCCCTAGGCTTACACAGTTAGGATGTTTCAGTCTTTCTACCCATTATCCATTATATCAAACTGCTTCTATGATACATTTATAAAAAACATAAAGAAATGCCTTTTATTGAACTTTGATGTAGTGAAAAGAACATTGGTCTTGGAATCGATTGAATTCAATGAACATTTCTTAAGTCCCTCCTATGTGCCAGGCACTGGAAGCACTCCAGAGAATCTCCATACAGCTCCTGCCAGTGAGTATATATTGTCTGTGTGCTCTACTCTCTTAGCCTCAGTTTTTTTCCCCTGTAAAGAGTTGGACACTAAATACTATTTCTAAGTAGAATTTCATCCTGACTCTAAATCTTTAATCTGTATTGCAGTCTGTATTGCACCCTGAGAGACTGCCTACTTTGCTATGCCTGGCTCTGAGGTGCCCAAAGGTGACCTATAGTCTATTCTGACTCAGATCTTACACTTACAACATGAGGGATGTTGCTCCTTGCTCCATTTCCCATGGAGGATCCCAAAGCCTTTTCCATGAGTTCAGTATCTGGGCTTCTGGGGCAGGCTGCCAATTCCATGCTGAATGTTTTTATTAACTTCACAGAGATTGGTATATTACCTTTGGACCAGGAATTACAGTCATCCTAAAGGCCAAAGCCCACAATGAAATTCTGTCTGTCCTTAATCTTTGCCTAATGACTGGGATTCTGTGAAGGAGGTGAGGAAAGCCAGGAGCCAGGCTATCCCGTCCCCATTGTGCTCATAGTAGGAGTCAGGTAAATAAGAAAAGGATGCTTGGGAAGGTTTCAGTCCATAGGCAAGTTTACAATTATGCCTGGTGTTTTAAGGCCCAAGTTAAAATCATATAGTCATAATCAGCTTGAGAAAAGCTTAGGGGCCCTCTAGGAGAACTTCCCTTCATTTTACAGATGAGGAAACTAAGGCACATGACTTGCCCAAGAGTTTCAGAAATGGGATTTGAACCAGTTCTAATGACTCAAGAGCCAGTGTTGTCTCCCCTATATTACCTGATAAGCACTGATTATAGCACACATAAAATACAAGGAAATGAAATTAAATGTGTCTCTAGACTGAGCCCTGACTCAAATGATCTTTTTTTTTTTCCCAAATGATCTTGAGGTCTCTGTCTGCTATTCCATTGTAGAGTTAAAAAAAAACACATTCAGATCCTGGCATCACCTAAAAAGCTTGATAGGAAATAATTTCTTCATTTTCTTTCCTTCCATCTCTCTCTTTCCCTTTCTTCTTTCCTTTCAACTCTTTATCTAACCTATATTTGAGGCACAGGCCCTACTTAGAGACCCAATGCAACTATTGATCAATGCATCCCTCCTGAAACAACTTGGCAATCCTATGACTAGGGGCTCAGTGGTGCAGTGAATAGAGCTCTGGACTTGGAGTTAGGGAGACCTCACTTCAAATCTAACCTCAGACATGTTGCTAGCTGTTTGACCCTGGGCAAATCACTTAGCCTTAGTTTCCTTATCTGTAAAATGGGGATAATAGTACCTTCCTCCCAAGGTTGTAGTAATAAGGATCAAATGAAATATTTATAAAGTGCTTTTATAAATCTTATATAAATGTCATTATTTAATGCTGAATTCAGTGTGAATATTTGATTGGTTAGACTACTGAAGCTTAGAACTCCCTCTGTTCTAGATCTGTCAGGCTTAGCCTCTCTACTAACAAGGATAACAGGTGAATCTCATATTTAACTTTTACAAAATTCAACGAACGTGGGAGGGAGATGGTACCAAGTGCTCATAACTCAGAAGCTATCATTTACAGGAGCTTGGAATCAAATCCAAATACCCTAAGACAGTATTCTTTTCACTGCACTATGCTATCTTTCAGAGAATCGGTGACAGCTGAGGTACCAGGTACGGGTCTGGACCCCAAGTCTATATTTAAGAACAAAAGGTTTTGGAGCCAAATCAAGCGTAACAGCAGGGCCACCTGCAGGCCCCCATTTTGTCACCATTTCTATAAAAAACAGTTCCCTGAGGGCTACAAGAAAGACGAGGGGAAACCACAGTTTCAAACCAAGAATTCTTGGGCAGCTATAAGTATCTCAGAGTTACCTTCTGACTCCAAACTGGTTCCTATCTACCCTTCCAGCCTTCTTACACATCTTTGTCCTCCACAAATCCTGCTGGTGGACCAAACACTCTCTGAGCCTTTGCCTTGGCTGTTTATTTCCTAAGCCTGAAATACACTGAGTTTTTTCCACAGCCTTTTGAAATCTTGAAAAGTTTAGCCTGCTTTTCATTATAGTCCCCTCCCTCGATGTCCCCACCCTTCTCCCATTCCCTTTTTGTTAAATACTTATATGTTATTTCTCCCAATAGAATGTCAGCTCTTTGAGGGCAAGGACTATTTAATTTTTATCTCTGTTTCCCTAAAGCTTAGCACAGAACCTGGTCTACAAATAGACACTGAACTAAATGTCGATTTATTGATTGAATGTCCTTTAGAATTGGGTCAAATCAACTTTACCTAAACAGAGATGCCCAGGTGTTTCAAACTTAACAAAAATAAAGACCTATCCCATGGAAATATGACCCAAAGGGGTCTCCATATCCTGTGCCAAGTCTCAAAATTCCAGAAAGGCTCTTCATCCTAAAGAAAGATCCTTAGAGAGACTATTCCCAGAAAGAAGGCATCCTTCCCTTCAGAATTCTCTCACTGTGTGAAAGAAACTATGGTAGCTATCCTTTTGCAGCTACAGATACCGAAAGAATACAAAATTCTGACTAAGGAAGGTACCAAATTGAATATTAATCCACTGAGATCTGGATTATCTGCAAATATTTAGTTAAAAAAATCAAGAAAATGATTTTTGTTTCCAATGAATAATGTTTGGAAATGACCAAATAAAATAAGGTTTAAAAAAAAAATCAAGAAAACCACTTTGAGTCAGTTCTAGGTCCATGCAAGGAAGGGCTCCATCCCTTATAGTTGCAACCAATTAGTATATTATGAGAAAATTTTGGTAGTTTTCTTCTGTTATTCTCAAAGATTAGGTATGAATCTTATACCTCTCTGTCTCTCCTATAATAACCTTCTATGACTCTATCATCTTTTTTATCAAATTTGTTTTAAATTCTTCTTGAGCTCACACATACTTTATTTTGGGTCTGTTTCAGCCAAGTCCTCAGCTAGAGTCCCTTTCTGGGTCAGCTTAGAGAACGAGAGAGAAGAACCTTGCTAGACCCTCAGTAGAAGTACCTCTGCTTTCATGATGGACATCTCGATGGGCCTGTCGCTCACTGTGACGGATTCCAACGTGGATGACATCCGGTGACAGAGATGCTTATTTTGGATAGCAAACCTCAGCTCTTCCTTGACGAGGGGGGTAAGAGTTGTGAAATCTTCAAACGCCAGAGACCCAGCTGGTGACAGGCAGGGGACGATGGCTGATGCACTGACTTCTGAGGCAGGGACCTGGCTTGGATGTTGAAGCATCATTTTGCTGAAAAAGACCAAGACCAAAAGGACTGCCCTCAGGAATGAGCCCGAAACCTTCCCCCTGAAAGCATACCCAGTAGTACTTCACAGGAGAGTTTTAGTCAGAGGAGATTTGGAGCTGAAAAGGGCTTTAGAAGTCACTTAACACACCTTCCTCATTTTACAGATGAGGAAACTGATATGAGAAGAAATTGGGCTCTCAGATAAATTCCAACTTTTGTGTTTAGTTGTCATCGATGTCAGTGCCTCAATGTTCTTAACATAATAGATAGTAATAATGATAATAATACTAACAACAAAAATAACAATAATGAACATTTGGATAGTACTTTAAGATTTGCAAAGCACTTTACAAATACTGTCACATTAACCTCACAATAATCCTGGGAAGTAGAAGCTATTATTAATATCCTCATTTTGCAGATTAGAAAATTAAGGCACACAGAAATTAAGTATCTTGGCCTGAGTCACAGAGCTAGAAAATGTCCCAAAATGAATTTGAATTCAGATCCTCCTGACTCCAGGACCAGCACTTTCTCTGTGGCATCATCTAGTTCACTAAGTTAAAAGGGTAAGTTAACAAGGGTTAAAAACTGAAGCCAGGAGCACAGACATCTGAGACTATTAAACTCACTATCAATATGTACACCTTTCTGGGGGCAGATGGGCAACTCAGTGGATTGAGAGCCAGGCCTAGAAGATGGGAGGTCCTAGGTTCAAATCTGGCCTCAGACACTTCCCAGCTGTGTGACCCTGGGCAAGTCACTTGACCCCCATTGCCTAGCCCTTACCACTCTTCTGCCTTGGAGCCAATATACAGTATTGATTCCAAGGCAGAAATTAAGGGTTTATATATATATATAACACATATATGTGTGTACCTTCCTGCTAACAGTAAAGAAATGTCTCTCACATCATCGTGGCTAACCATAAAACTGCTTTCAAGCTCCCTTTAAAAAGAAAGCTAGAAGACTGTTTGAAATCAGAGCAAAACTTTCACTGGGTAAAAGTAAAAGGGAAAGAGTTTTTGTGGGGGTGCAGACTTCTGTTTCTCCACATTAAAATTTATAAAAAACAGAGAATAGCTGCTCGGTGACTTGCCTTACTTCAAAAGTGCTTATCTCTTACCTACTTATTACTTATCTGCTAAAGCACTACTCAGGAGTTCAATTCTTGAAAAGTGGATAAACTAAAGGGAAAGGAAGAGGTGTATGTTTCTCCTTTCCAGGGATGAGAGGAATTCCTGTTATAGACAAGTCACATACTTCTGGGAAGATATGCACAGGTTCTCATAACCTAAAGAAGAACATAGACTATAAGGAGACATACTTCTGTCACTTATTCTCCCCCTACCAACTCCCTCCGATGACCTTGAACAAATTAATTCACTTTCCCAGACCTCTGTTTCCTCAAATTAGAAGAAAAGTAAGAGGTAAAAAGAAAGGCTTAGCTTAAATTCAGGGATGTGCTGGAACCAACTCAAACTAAGAAAAACTGATTGTTAAATTTTCAGTGTAAATATTTATTCCTCAGAAATCAGAAGACACTGCCAGTCAGTTCTAGAATTACTGTTCTGTTGAATGTTTAGACTTAAGAAAATGATAGAGCGTGTCTCAGTAGATAGAGAGCCAAGTCTGGAGATGGGAGGTCCTGGGTTCAAATGTAGCCTCAGACACTTTCCAGTTGTGTGATCCTGAGCAAGTCACTTAACCCCAATTGCCTAGCCCTGACTACTCTTCTGCCTTTTAGCTGACATTCAGTATTGTATCTAAGATGAAAGTAAGGATTAAAAAAAAGAAAAGAAAATGATAAAGAACAGTATTAATCATACAGATTAAAAGTATGCCCCACAACCATTTTTTTCCTCGAAAAGCTAGTTGGTAAAACATTTACCAGCACAACCCTGACTGGGTGACTTACTTCTAAGACATTTTCCAGCTTGAAAATTTATGATTCTATGATAAATATAAAAGAAATAAAAATGAATGGCAAAACATAGAGATATAGAAACAGATAGAGGAATAAGCATAAGACCATGAGTGAGATTACAGTCCCTGATCTACCATTTACTTAGCAAATCACTTTTTTCTCCTCTAGCTTCAGTCTCCTAAACTGAAAAATGACAAGGCTGAATTAAATACTTTCTAAGGTCCTTTTCAGCTCTGATACTCAATGATCAGGGGGAATTAAAGGTACAGCTAATGGGAAAGTTTATGAAGAGTGGCCATAATTTCATTTTGGAATTTTCAACTAAATCTGACTCTCTGGCTGCTGTATATCCTCCAAGTGATGCACCACTGCCCTTCAAAGAATGAAGCCTGCATTCACACAAGCCTGCCCAGGCGTGACTTCCTCCCTGCTGCTGCCTGTGACATTCTATGGGGATGATTACAAGGTAACACTTGGGCCAGAAAGCCCCCCTCTTTCAGTCTGGCCTGTTGATAGGGGGAAGAAGGGAGGTGGTAGAGGTAATTAGCAAAGGAAAATGAATTAAAATGCTCCAGGGCAAAAACCTGAACAGAAACTTGTTGCCTCTGAGATGTGCATTTATATGAGTTTAAATTCCCCCTGTTCATCTGTGCTTCACAAATTCACCTTTATTATTATTTCTTTCTGTCTCTGGCTCTCTGGCTCTCTGGCTCTCTGGCTCTCTCTCTCTCTCCTTTTTTTGCTCTTTGTTAAAGAAATTAAGAAAAGGCTTAGTAGGCTGAATAGTCAAAGATCTAGATTTGGAGGGACCTTAGAGAACACCCTAGTCTAATTGCTCATTTTACAGATGAGTACTCCAAGGCCCAAAGAGGCTAAATCTTACAGGTAGTTAATGGCAGGAAAAGATTTGAGCCCAGGATAAAACTAGGTTTCTTTCCATTACACTGAAGGTCAAGCAAAAACCCTTTAGACAGTTGCCAAGCTGTATGGATGAGTCCACAAGCAGGCATTTTACAAGCATATGCTTGTATGTTCTTTAAGCCACAAAGTCCTCCGGCATACATTGCTATTATTACTACAAGATCACATTTATATGGTGTTTGATGAGTTAATAGAATCACAAAACCATAGTCTGTCATATATGAGGCTTTTACTTCATTTATAAGAATCCTGAGGAAAAGGTGAAGTCAGAAATGATATCCTGAGTCAGTCTAATGATTTCTACACACACATACTTGCTCTCAGACCTTAAAATTTTAAGGATGGAGCCAGGTAGATAGCAGTAGATAGGGAGCCAGGCCTGGGGGGCAGGAGGTCCTGAGTTTAAATCTGGCCTCACACATTTCCTAGCTGGGTGATCCTAAGCAAGCCACTTAATCTCCATTACCTAGCCATTACTCCTTCTTCTGCAAGACATAGTATTGATTCTAAGAAGGTAAGGGTGAAAAAAAAAAGTTAAGGATACTCTCTTCAAATTCCCTTTGGAAACCTTATACATATATGTTACTCCCCCACCATCCCAAAAGAATGTAAGCCCTTAGAGGACAGGAGCTATCTGTTATTTTTTGTTTTTGTATCCCCAGCATGGTCCAGAATGGATGTTTAATAAATGCCAGTTGACTAGAGGTAGAGCAATTGATTAAAGATTCCCAGAGCTATGAATGCTTAAAGACCTAAAAAATGTAAGCAATTCTGCTCCCAAAGCCCTGACTCATGAATCAGAAGTGATGTACTTCTATCCTTTAATCCTATAATCTCAGAAGGCTAGGAAGATACTCCTCTCTGACAGGTTATAAACTTCCTCAAGAATCCAGCCTTCCAGAGTCATAATGTGAACATTCTCCCCTGCATTCTCCTTTCCACTCCCATCCCCAATGTTATTAAAAACCAAATAGTTCAGTGATGGAATCCAGAGACAACATCAGCTAAGCCTTTGTTCCTAGAAATGGCTGCCTTCTAACAGAATAGCTCTGTAAAATTAATTCAACCAGATTTGAGAGGCGTTCCATTTTTCCATCCAACCAAGTTTATTAATGAGCACTCATGGCTGGTGGTCTGCTTGTCTCAAGACCTGAGGAAAGTTTTCTTTTTCTTTCTCAGAGTAAAAAAGCAATATTCCTAATGGGAAAAAAAGGTGAAGAATGTCAGCATAGTGGAATGTTCCAATTAAAAGCGCTGCTTTAAACGATTTAAACAAATTATCAAAAGTATGAAAACCTTTTGAGAAAATTCATGAACAAGTATATTTGGGATCTTAGAATCAGGAAAACCTAGGTTCACATTCATGATCAGATGTTTTCTAGCTGTGAACTATGAGCCTCAGTTTCCTCACCTGTAAAATAAGGATAAATGATGGTTCCCATCTCACAAGATGAGTAAAGGATTATTTGAGATAATGTAAAGGGATCTCTACTATGTAAATATAAGTTACTATTATTATTGTTACTCTCCAAATCAAAAATTTTAATTCTTTTGACAAATTTTAGAAACTCTTTTATACTTTAGGCATATAAAGCAAAATAAAAGTTCATTCTATTAAATCATAATTCAACCAGAGCATACCAATCTCCTGAAAATCCTTCTAAAGTAAACATGTTTGAGGGAACCCTCAGCATTACCTAGACTGTTTACTGAGTTGATAATCATCCAAATTAATTTTGGCAGGCCACTTTCACTTTGCCAATTCTGAAGTGTTTTTTCTACCTAATCATAAATGGTGAGACTTTTCCAGGTTTCTTCATTTTAAATAAAGTGAAAGTCTCCATGGTTTATTACCATAACAGATTAAGTTTTCTGGGAACCTGGCTCCCAAATTTTACTTCTTTGTGTTTACCATTACACTGAATTTTCACTTTCAATTTTCATATCTCTCTTACAAACTTCCCTACCCATGAAATACTATGCATGATGAGATTATCATTCCAACATAGGCACTTTACCAACTCACCCACCACTCATTCTGGGTTCCTTCCCCTGCTAATCTAAAGACAAATACCAGGCTGAGATTCAGAAAATACTAGTTCTAGCTCTGGCACTAGGCAGCTGAAATACCAAAATGTAGGTAAGTCTCTTAACCTGCCTGGGATACAATTCTTTCACTGATAAAATAAGACCAGTAAGATGTGCCCTGAGAATTAATGTGGCATGAGGAATAGAGGGCTAGCCAAGTCCCCAAGCAATTCTCTAAATATGAAGAATTACAGATAATCTATATTGGAGGGAATTTGAAGGCAGTTTAGAAGGAATTTTCATATTAAGATCTCCCTACATCAGTAAAATCCCTTCTCCAGACCCCAGCCCTCCAAACTCCAGATCATTAGCTATGATCTGATTAGTTTCAACTTGGGATAGATGAATACCCAAAGTGAGAACCCTCCAACTCATTTTATAGGTGAAGAAACTGAACTTGGCCAAAGTCACCCAGCTAATAAGTGCTAATGCATGTAGAAAGCAGTTTGAAAACACACAAAGTGCTGTATTTTGTTGTTCTTTAGTCATTTTCCATCTTGTCCAACTCTCCTTGACCCCTTTTGGGGTTCTCTTGGCAAAGATGTTGGAGTAATTTGCCATTTCCTCCTCCAGCTTATTTTTACAGATGAGGAAACTAAGGCAAACAGGGTTAAGTGTCTTGCATGGAGTCACACAGATAGCAAATGTCTGGGACTGGATTTGAACTCAAGTCTTCCTTATTCCAGACCTGGCACTCTATCCACTATGCAACCCAGTTGCCCACATGTGCTGTACAAAGAAGCATTATTATATAGATTGGGTGGTCCCAGTTTTAGTTTCATCTCTCGGGGATTAATTTTTCAGCTCTGTTGAAATTAATCAGAGATTAAGCAGTTTGGTTGCTGATTCAATTAAGCTCAATTAATTAGAAGTTAATTTTAACCACTAGGCATTCATCTTGGCTTGAAGCCTTTTCTGTACTCTCATTGACCTCTAGGCTTCATCAACTCACCCAATAAATTCTACCCCCACTATTTGCTGGCAGCAACAATTCCCAACTAGAGTTATGAACTAGTTTCACACACAGGAAGCTAATTTTCCCCTGAAAACTTTCTGTGGTGTACTAATTGTGTCCTTCCTTCTACTTGTGGTTGAGCAACACTGAGAGCAAATGGTCTAATTACATCCACGACTATTTTTTTAAAAAATAAGAATGGGAAAAAGGTATCCTAGATGATGCTATGATTGACTAAGAACAAAGCTCAGTAGTCTATAGGAAAACCAGTGGTACCAAGCAACTTCTAAGGGAATCATTGACAGGCTTAAGGCAGAAACAGGAGAAGGGGGAAAGGAAGAGGAAAAGAAAAATAGATGAAGTAGATGAAGATAAAAGGAGAAGTAGAGAGAAGCCTACTAGGGGAATAGCTACCAACAAAAGGTGCTCCCAATGCCTTTCCCATGCTATGAGATGTCACTTATCCCTGACCCTTTCACAGGATAATACAGGGGCAACTAGGTGTCACAGTAGATAGATCTCTGAGTCTGCAGTCAGAAAGAGCTGAATTAAAATTACTTGCTGTGTGACTCTGTTCAAGTCACTTAAACTTGTTTGCCTCAATCTTCACCTGTAAAATGAGGATAACAATAGCACCTATCTCCCAGGGTTGTTGTGGGGGTAAGTCAAATGAGATAATTGTAAAGAGCCTAGTAAGCACTATATAAATGTTAGCTATTATTATTAATAGTATTACATATAAACATAAAACTTTAAGGTTTACAGAGCAGTTTCTGGGTTACAAAGTACTATAAGATAGGGAGTACAAATGTTCTTATCCCTACCTTACAGGGGAGAAAATTTGAGTTCAGAAAGGTTAACTTTCCCTCTGTCCTTTTGCTGTTAAATGTCTGTGCCTTCTTGGACCAGACTCAACTTGTAATTTAATTGGTACAGGGAGTTAACTGCCAGTGAGGAAATTCCTTCTGCCAATTCAGGCTGCCACCTTATCTGACACTTTTTAAGTCTTCAGGAGCTGTCTAGAGGATGAGGGGTTAAGTAACTTGCCCAGAGATTCCCAGTCAGTATGGGTCAGAAGAAAGACTTGGAACCCATTTATTTCTTCCTGGATCTAAGGACAGCACTGTCTCTGAATTACTTGCATTAATATTTAGTCCCACCTCATTTCTTTAGCTACAATAATATTTTATCCACCTAAGAAATAGAAAGAGACTGTGGTGTTTACTTTTATAATTTAGAGATCAAGGGAGACTGAGGCCCAAATGAAACCATTCCAAAATTATACAATTACTTAGATATGGGATATGGGACTGGCAGAGTCCCTTTTCAGGGTGTCTTTGAAGGTGTCTTTCTTTATTCTTGTAAAATAGTGCAGAAATTGATCAATTCCCACAGGCAGAGGAGAAGAAAAAAAGAATCAAACAGGAGGATAAGAGGAGGAAGGAGCCAAAAAGAAGTGGAAAGAGGGAGAGAGGACAGGAGAGCAGAGAGAAGGTTCCTGCTACAAATCCATTCATTGCCACTTAGTGATATTAGTGCCACAGTTTACCTTTCCCTGAGATCTTTTTTGGTTCCCAAGACCTTCTTATGTCTGCCTTGATCAACAAGTTTATAGAATAATAATAATAAATCCATATATTTATCACTTTAAAGATCATTCAATTTGTAAAGCCTCCTAGTCTGAGAGCCCTATTGTCACATTTATCTTTTTGTGAGAGGAAAGGTAAATCATATTTATTGTTCCTCTTCCCCCCTTCAATATAAGAATACTGATGCCTAGGGAAATCAAACGCATCATTTAAGTACATGGCTGGGGAGGTAGGAGGGGTGGGGAGGAGATGAAACAAGGTAGAATCCACAAAGAATAGAATTGACTCCTTCTTTTGTTAGCTACCTTTGCCCCAGTGAGATGTGTGAGAAAATTTTAATTTTAAAGTCAGACAGAATAAAGTCAATCAGCAAGAACGGAGGGGGGGGGGGGGGTCGGTCGGGGAGGGGGAGGGTTAAGCACGGAGAAGAGATCTGAACCAAGACTTTAGGGATGGTAGACACGTCAGTCTTTTGAAAGTATCCCTCCTTCTTCTTCCCCAAGGCTAGGAAACTGGTCCTAAACTTCAAACTAACTTTCAATCCCCATCCTCGGAGAGGGTCACCCCCACCACTCGCAATCTACGAGCTCCATTCTCTCATGGGCGCCCAGGGCGCCCCCTAGTGGACGCAATAGCTCTTCCTGCGGTCCACTCGGTTCCCATTCATCTAAATACTGTCTCTTGACTCCGGGGGAAAGGAAGGGTAGTAGGGGACAGTCTCAGGATAGGAGGAAAAGAAATTGAGGAGCCTGAGATTCCCCTATGGGTAGGCAAGGCAATGGTAGCTGGCGTCAGGGATAGTGCTTTTGGGAAATCTCTCCACCTCCCCTCAAGATTTCCTACTTCTCAACCCGGACAAGTTAGCTGGGAGAAAGGAGAGTAACCCAGTGTGAGTAGACCTGGGATAGGGGGAAGGGTTTGGGTCTGGGGGAGTCTCTCATCCTTTTCAGAGCCCCATCTCTGTGTGTGTGTCTGTCTGTGTCTCTCTTCTCTCCTCTCTTTCTCTCTCTCTCTCTCTCTCTCTCTCTCTCTCTCTCTCTCTCTCTCTCTCACACACACACACACACACACACACACACACACACACACACACACACACCACAAAGCTGGCTTCGGGAAACTTTTTGAACTGTTGAGAAACCTCCAGGACGGTGCGAACAAACTTCTCACTAAGTTCTTCCCGCACTAATGGGAGTCCCACAATCACAGGGAGTTGAGGAGTTCGGGTTGGGGTGTGATCAGGAGAGCTGAAGGGCGGGGAGCTGACAGGTAAAAAGTCAACCCCTCCTTATCAGGCGCTCACTTACCTTCCTTTCTCCCCCTCCTGTCGCCGCACCTTTCAGTCAGTCCGCGGAGGGCTCCGGGCTGGGGCTGTCCGAGACCAAGAGATGAAAGCGCCTCGCCTGAAGCAAAGGCTGGTGGAAGTGGTGGTATCGGAGCCCGACGACTTGGAAGCAGAGGCGGCGTCTGTCCTGCTGCCACAGCGGCTACCTCTGCTGCTACTGCTGCTGGAGTGAGCAAAGATCTTCTCTCCGCCTTGTTGCTTGGGATTCTGACTAGTAGAGAGGTTGCATCACCCCTTTTATATAGTGGGAGTGCTGGTATTTACACTGGGTTGCCAGTCTCGGGCTGACGTAATGCTATTAATAGCTTCCCAGAGAGAACTAGCAAGACGGGGCTGGAGAAGAGGAGGAGGACTGGGAGGGGCTAGGAAAAGGCTGAGGGGGGGGGGGGAGGAAAGGAGAAGGGGGGGAGGACGGTGATGCAAGGCCCCCGAGGCATGGGGGGGGGGAAGGGGAGGAGCAAGAGAGAGGAGCTCTCTCCGGGACACACACTTACACGCACGCACGCACACCCTCTCCATAACAGGACTGTAGTCGCCTGGGCTCCGCGCCAGATTTGTTCTCTTTTGCAGCTTCGTGTCCCAGGCATGAGCCAATGATGCCCAAGCCAGCTGTATGACTGAAGAGCCCTGGCATCTCTCCCTCCTGCCGCTACCGCTAGACAGAGAGGGCGGGGGTGGGGGTGGTGAGGGCGTTGGGGGAGACAGGGGCAGGGACCAGAGTTTGTTGGCCCTGGACCGGGGGCGGGGGGCAGAGAGGGACGGGAAGAGCGCAACCTTTATTTAAAATGCTTTGTCATTTTCTATAGCTACTGGAAAATGTTCCCTCCTCCCCTCCCTTCCTATTCCACCTCTGTCTATTCGGGAACTACTGTTATTAAATAGGGGAGAGAATCAGAGAACTGGTTAGGAGTGCGGGGAGGGGGCTACGGAAAGTCAGGGATAAAATGATCCAATTAGTTACGAACTCAGAGGAGCTGAAGAATAATAGAAGTTGGGTTTATAGAGAAATAGAACCAGAAAACAGAACTTGTTCATGGAAATTCAGAAGTCTGGTCTACATCTATTACTTCGAAAGCGGCGCCCCGAAAATTCGATAGACCCACCGGAACAGAGACTGTCTAGGAGTAATTTAGGAGTAAGATTCAAAGATTACAAGGGAGAGAACTCAGTGACAACAGACCTAGACCATTCGAAATCCACGCTGAAATCCAGGGATGGGGTGTAGTGAATAGAATGTTCACAGAAAGATAAGAAACCCAGAAAAAGAAAAGTAAGGACAGATCTGGGACTGACCCATGAAAAACACACACGTTTAAATATACCCACTTGGAGCGCAGATTATAAACACGGAAGGGGGAGATCGACCCCTACAGCAATTTCTATCAACTACATGGCATTTACAGGGTAGGATTAGTGGTCGCCCACACTACTCTGTTCCCAAAGGGTTGAAGCAGTCGGTTGACTGACCAAACAGTTCTAAGGCGTTGACTACCATCGGAATGAGAGTGTCTTCCTCTCCAGTCAGACCCTAACTAAACCCCTGCTTTGAAGGCTTTGAGGGCTCCCAGCGATATCTACTCCTCTAGCCGCCAATTCTTTCGAGCCAGGAGGTGGGTGGGGTCCCTTGGGTTCCTCAGTTCCTGGGAGATCTTGTCATTAAAGGAGAAGCTTAGCAGAAGACGTCTATAACTTCTATAGTTTCAGCTCTTTGTTCACTGAGATCTCTAGATGTGGGTTTGTGTTTTGGGTTAATTGATTAGGCTATTGAAGAGATTATTACACATGATGTACACATTATAGAATACATGATTTGCATAGAACATTCCAGATCTAAGCCCCATATGGACTGAGTGCAGTTCACAGGGTCCAACAGCTTTCATAAGGCTCTTTAAAAGAAGATTTTAACAGAAATTTAAGCCTGTTAAATGTTGATTTTTTTAAAAATTAGGACTGTCTCAATGCGCACATCTCAGGTGTGAACCTTATCCCTTTGGAACTGGTCTTGTGTGTCAAGGTGGTAGAAGACCCGAGAATTTGAGGGGGGTATCAAACACACACACACACAACCACACACGCAACGGGGGCCCCCTTCCCGGAAAAATAGACTCCCTAGCCACTAGGAGAGCGTGCCAATGGCTTTGCGAGTGGATATACCTTTTTCTGAGCCCGGGGACTTATAAAGTCCCTAGGAGGATTTAATAAATCCCTGAGTGCCTGGAGCAGCAACCGCACCCCTGGGGAAACCTAGACCCGAAATTACAAAGGATCCATGAGTCTGAGGAGTTTCTCCCTGGTCTTACAGCTCCCTCCTTCACTTTCTAAGCTAACTCTCCGATGGGACGGGGTGGAGTAGCTCAGGTTCCTAATTTACTAAAACTGCTGCCTCAGAAACTATTATTTAACTCAGGCACCCCAGAGTGTGGCAGGTTGTTATTGTCGGTTTGCTTTTTACCTTGGTAACTGTCTTATCACGCCCACACACCCTCTCTCCCGCCCACTTGCAACGTCGAGGCAGGTAAATAAGAGGTGTGTCTGCTCTTTACAATAGACAGAGATTCAGATCACTTAGTGCTTAAAATATACAAAGTAATATGGGACACTTTAGTAATCCGAGCGACCTTCCCTACCTTAAACCAGGAATAACAAACACTAATATGAAAACAGAGAAAGCATAGAGAGGAAGGAAGGAAAGAAGGAAGGGAGGGAGGAAGTTGGGTTTCTATTTTTGATCTTTTAGAAATATTTAGAGAACTTTTATCCAGTTTGGATGAAATTTGCTGTTCTAAATTAGACTGTAGACCACATTAACACGACAATGTTCACTTCCAATGAAGATTTGGGAAGATCTTGTCATTTTCTTAAGGAAAATTACACTTATGAAAGAAAAGCAGCTAGACTCTTGTTATAAAAAAAAAAACAACAATCTAACCCATGTGTAGTAGAATATGAGGAGTAAAATATACATAGGGTTATTATCCTTGCTACCTTTTTCTGTGGCTATTTCATCTAAAATTTTCTGTCTTTAAAACTCAGTCACAGCCTGAAATCTCACCTGGACAGATGTACTCCGCTCAAATGAAAGACTCACACACACATCTTGCTGTTTCTTTCTCTTCTATTAAAACCCCCAAATTGATAAGAATCTGTATAAAGAAGTCCATCCATCCCCAGGTGAAAGAAAAATAATCACATTTTCATAGGGCATTCAGGTTTACAAAGTATTTTCCTCAGAACACACCAATGAAAGAGATAGCAGCATTATTCCTATGTTACAAACAAAATAAAACTGAAGTATATACAAATAACTTCCCCAGAGTTAATAAGAGCCAGGGACAGAACTGCTGGTCTTTTAATATAGCACTGTCTCTACTATTCCCCCCAAATTCCTTCCCCCCCAAACAATGTCTCCTTCAAGGGAAAAATAAAATCAAAACAAAGTGTTCTCCCCCTCTCCATAATGGTACTGCAAACTGGAGTATATCATTAAAACAGGAAACACTCAACAATAGCTGACATTGATCTCTTATTTTATGTAATTATCACAATAATGCTGGGAGATAGAAGCTATTTATCCCCATTTATATAAAAGAGGAATCTGAGACTTAAAAAGGTTAAGTGACTTACCCATAGTAACACACTTAGGAAATGGTCAGAAATGGGATTTGAACCCTAGCTTCTGGCTACAATTCCAGCATACTCCCCACTGCAGCACGTACTCTGTCAAGTATATATAACCTATCAGTATAGGATCACCAACAACCGAATGCCTAGGAGCCAGTAAGCTTCCCAAATGCAGGAAAGATGAAAAGATGAGATTCCATGGCCAAAACACAACGAGCCAGACACATAAAAGCAAGGAATGAATCCCTGGTTGAGGTTTATATGGGGTGGGATGGGGGTGGAGGTCATCAGAAATGAAAGAAGGTTAAACAGACACAACTCCTGCTGAGATCCTACCCACTAAAGATCTGTCTGGAGAATCCACATTCAGACCAGCAGCTGGTATGTCTTGCTGAGGGAGATAAGATTTGGAGACTTCATGTCGAGGCATGAGCTAGAGGGGAAAAAAAAGGAGGAAATAAACTAAGCTATCTAAAAACAGCCTACTCGTGGCAACCAAATCTAAACACCCAAACATTACAGGAGTTTAAAAAAAAACAGACATTTAAATATATTTAATGGTTTGTTCTTGTTTCTGCTCAATCTTCTGATATTATGGGGGAGGGGGGGACCTTTCCCTGGGTTTAGGATCTGAACTCTTGGGTCTGAGTTCTAGCTCTGCCACTTGCTAGCTGTATCACCTGGTGCTAATCACTTGCCATCTCCAAACCTCAGTTTCTATAAAAATGATGGGCTAGGCTAGATTTCTTCAGCTCTTTTCTAGCTCTAATAATGTGTGAATTCCCCTTCTCCTATTCACTTTCCTTTTACATACACAAATATTTTACTCTCTTTAAACAGTTCTAAACAGAATCCAACCACCTCATATTTTTGCCTATTAGAAAACGAAGTCTTTTTCAGATGCACTAAGACTCCCCAATTCCTACTTACAACACTTACTTTGACTGTACTTCCCTTTCCCCTAGAGCCCAAGCTGAGACTTGACAGTCCATTTCCTCACCTTCCCTCTACTTTATGGAAGGTTGAACTTTCTATTTACTGATTCAGAGAGTCCTCAAACTGTAAGTCAGGAAAAGATTTCTTTGTACTCCTCTTATTATTCCTGAAACTTTATACCAAGTCTCCCTAAGTACCTTTACCAAACACTTCTGGGTTGATGGAAGTCAAAAGGATGGAAGAAGAGACACAGCAGTAAATCAGTCAGTAAGCAAGCATTTATTAAACAGTGTGATCTAGTGGAAAGAGCCCTGGATTTGGAGCCAGAAGACCATGGTTGCAATTCTAGCTCTGCAATCACTAGGTTACATGACCATGGGGAAATCACTTCATTTTCTAAACCTGTTTCCTCATGTGCAAAATGGGAGACTTGGACTAGATTAAATATAAGGACTCTTCCAGCTCTAGATCTATGATCCTAAGCATCTAGTCATGCTAAGCACTGTATTAGATATTGGAGATTCAAAGACAAAAAAAGTAACTGTCCCTACCCTAAAGGAGATTGCTTCCTATTAGGGGGATATCCACATATATGTATAATTCAAAATAAATTTAAGAACATTTCAGAGGAAGATGCTAGTAGCTGGAGAGAGTGCTCAGAATCTGGAAAGACCTCAACTCCTATTATGTGATGGTAGTCTTTATGGGAACAATAATAATACTGAAACCACAGAAGGGTCAGAGATAGATGCAGTGACATATCCAAATATATAAGAAAACTTCACTGGACATGCAGTCAGTATACTTCAGCTCATATATTCCAGCTCTGTTACCATCTGGTCTGAGTTTAGCCAGTCATTTAACTCCTCTGGATCTCAATTTTCTCATGTGTAAAAGGAGAGAGTTTGACTAGATTACCTCTAAACTCCCTTCTAGCTCTAAATGTATAGTCCTATAAGCCATTATGTAACTATGCATATTAACCAAATATCTTTGGGGCCTTGCAACCTCTTCATACATTGAATTCTCTGAACATTCCCTTGGGAAAGGATGTCACTGCTTGGATCTGTTCTCTTGGCATAGTGGAAAGGGCTCTGGATTGATACTTAAAAGATCTGAATTCTAGTTCTGGTTTTAGTCCTCTCATGCGCTCACTATATATGCGACTATGGCAAATCAAGTTGCCTTCTGTAGATTTCGGTGTCCTCATCTGTAAAATCTAACATTCTATGATTTTTCTACTGAACCAGACACCTCATCTTGACATTTTAATTCAAGTGCCAGTGGTAGAGGAGAGAAGACATTAAGACATTACGTGGCTTCTAAACAGAACATTATATAAGCCTCTTTCCATGAAAAACCAGGTTTAAAAATATGTTGTTGGGCATGATCTGAAACACAGCCTAAGGCTCCAGCAACCTGTCTGTATTTTCTCTTGATGAACATTTCCAAGAATTTTTATCGCGTGGACTTTGTGCACTGGCCAGAAGGCTGGATTAGTAAATACCCTAAACTGTGGCTGCTTCTTTGGAGACATTCCTATGTTTAGAGTCAATAATCAACAAAAGTCAGTTTGTTCCTTAGGAACAGTTAACCAACTACCAAGGGAAATCCCCACCTTTGATGATAAGGGCAAATCTCAGGTAGCAGCAGCAGCTTCAGATTTGAGAAAGGTACTCCCAGGATTTGCAGGGCATCAACAATATGCTGAGAGCAGGGTAAGCTACTCTGGTAGAAAGGGTGCAGAGATCAGACTCAGGAATCCTGACTTCTAGTCTCAGTTGTAACAAATGTGATGTTCAAAAAGGAGAAAGTGCTGATCTTGGAGTCTGAGCACCTGAGTTGGAATGGCCCCCTGCTACCTGTGTGCCTCTGGACAAATCATTTTGCCACTCCAATGTTCCATCCTCAATTGGAAAATGTCACAATTGGACTAAAAGATCTCTAACATCACTTTCTGTTTTAAATTTTATAGTACTTTTGGCAAGTAACTCAGATCTCTGTGCCTCAGTTTCCTCATCTGTAAAATGAGGTTAGTGATACCTATCCTCACAAGGTTGCCATAAGAATCAAATGAAGGAAGAGAGGAGAAAGAACTTTTGGGGGTGGTGAATAGGGGATATTAAAGCAGCAAGCAAATGCAATAATAAAATCTTCATAGATTTTTACAAAATACTTCTCTTACTCCAAAGGAGGGGACAAATTTAATAACCCAGACTTACATAATACTTTTCCATTTACCATGCACTTTTCCCATTGAAACCCCATGTGGTAAGTAGCCTGGTATTTTTATTCCCAATTTCCAGATAAGAAGACTAAGACTCAAAGAGTTAAAGCCTGCACTCATACAGGCAAGTAAATGTCAAGACAAATAATTGAACCCAATGTTCTTTCAGGCTCCAAAGGCCATATCTTTTTTTTACTTGACACATCTCCTTTTGTATGGGCAACAGTTCACAAAATGCCCCAGTGTTGGTTGAAAGCCCTGCTATTATAGTATATTGAGCTGACTTTCCAAATGCAAGGTATTTGTCATCATCATATGAATACAAAGCGAATATTTTCTTCATTGAATTTATTTTGGCAAAATTAATGAAGTGATTTCTTTTTTCAAGTGTTTCACTTAAGATCATCTTCCCTAAACTGAGTAGCGATGCCAGGCTTTGGCTTCTTGAGCATCTCTCTCAGACTTATTCACATTTTGTGCTATGTAAACCCTTTAAGACATTTTACTCTGGTGCTAAGTACTTCCTTCTACCCACTTCTTTTTCTAAAACCATGCCTATTAAAATAGAAATTCAACATGTGGCTGTATTTATAGGCATGACTGCCAAATTCTAGCAGATCTCCTCCTCCCCCCACCTCTTTGCTCACTGTGGTCCTTTGGAGTCCTGCATTTAGAATAATAACAGTTCAGATTTACACAGGATTTGCAAAGTCTATAAAGGTTTACATTATTCCTTCCTCAATCTCATTTTCAGGAGGGCACCCTAGCCAGCTACAGCTTGATTCTTCTCTAGGCTGCAGCCCTGACTCAACTTTGTCCACAATCTCTGGAGTGCATCCTTCCCTCGCCCCCCCCCCCCTCAGCTTCTTTTTATGTGCCGTCTTTTCCATTAGAATGTAAGCTTCTTTAAAGCAGAGATTGTCTTTCTTTCTATTTGTATTTGTATTACCAGGACTTAGCTCAGTGCCCAGTACACAGTAAGTGCCTAATAAATGTTTAATAACTTTACTATTTCATTTGATCCTTACATTAAATTTGTGGGGTGATACTATTATTATTTCCCTTTTACACATGAGGGAATTAAACCTCAGAGGGATTAAATGATGTGCTCAATGTCTACTAGCAAGTCTTCTAGACAGGATTTGAATACAGGTCTTCTTGGCTCTTAGCTCTATCCTCTATCCCACTGATTCATTTGAAGACTGTGGCCCGGGGCCTTACTTTTCAACTTACGGTGGACAAGGTACTAACCTTCTCTCAGTGTCAGGTTCCTCATTTATAAAAATGGGAATAATGACACCTTGCACTACCTAACACATAGGTTTCCTATATGTAAATTCACCTCAGTTCAATTCAACATGTACTAAGACTCTACTATGTTCAAGTCTGAGTGATGGGGAGGGAAAAGAAAGAAAGAAAGAAAAAGAAAGAAAAAGAAAGAAAGAAAGAAAGAAAGAAAGAAAGAAAGAAAGAAAGAAAGAAAGAAAGAAAGAAAGAAAGAAAGAAAGAAAGAAAGAAAGAAAGAAAGAAAGAAAGAAAGAAAGAAAGAAAGAAAGAAAGAAAGAAAGAAAGAAAGAAAGAAAGAAAGAAAGAAAGAAAGAAAGAAAGAAAGAAAGAAAGAAAGAAAGAAAGAGAGAAAGAAAGAGAGAAAGAAAGAAAGAGAGAAAGGGAGAGAGAAAGGGAGGGAGGGAGGGAGGAAGGAAGGGAGGGAGGGAGGGAGCGAGGGAGGAAGGAAGGAAGGAAGGAAGGAAGGAAGGAAGGAAGGAAGGAAGGGAGGGAGGGAGGAAGGGAGGAAGGGAGGAAGGAAGGAAGGAAGGAAGGAAGGAAGGAAGGAAGGAAGGAAGGAAGGAAGGAAGGAAGGAAGGAAGGAAGGAAGGAAGGAAGGAAGGAAGGAAGGAAGGAAGGAAGGAAGGAAGGAAGGAAGGAAGGAAGGAAGGAAGGAAGGAAGGAAAAAAACTAAAAGTTGAATAACAGTTCCAATCTACATTGGTAAGAAGAGTTCCCTTACCTTGGAAGGAAGGAAGGAAGGGTCCCTACCTTAAAAGAATTTCTATCTTTCTACTTGGGAATTTAAAGTTATTTATAAATATTAACTTTTCAAACTAGCATTATAGCAAAGTTTTCATTTTTGTTGCTATTCTAACTTTATTGTGTGAAGAGGTTGGTGATTAATTTAACTATAATGATGGTCCCACTCTCCCCTCCAAGACTTTTTACAGATCTTCTGTTCCTAGAATACTCTCTCTCTCTCTCTCTCTCTCTCTCTCTCTCTCTCTCTCTCTCTCTCTCTCTCTCTCTCTCTCTCTCTCTCTCTCTCTCTCTCTCTCTCTCTCTCTCTCTCTCTCTCTCTCCTTTTTAGAATCCTAATTTTCTTTCAAGAACCAACTCAAGGGCTACTTTCCACAAGAAGACTTACTTTTATCCTCCAATTTTTCGTATTTTCTCCCTCTTCAAATTACCTAGTTTTACTTGCCTGTTTTTATGTCATATTCTAAGTAGATTGCATGATCTTTGAGGGCAGGGACTATTTTGATTTTTATCTTTATATCTTGCTCCAAAAGAGAGGAAGCATGTCATGCTCTCATTGATGGAGAGCAAGCTTTAGAATGAAAGTGATTTGGGTTCAAGTTCCATCTATGACATATACTGGCTGAATGACCCTAGACAAATTATTTAACCCCTCAGTGACCCTCAGACAACTCTGAAACTAAAAGTTGAATAATAGTTGCAATCTACACTGGTAAAAGGGGTTTCCTTACTCTGTAGCTCCTACAGCAACAAAGTCACAGATCTAGAACAAAACAAAGAAAAAGTCCAGTCTCTAGGAACTAGAATAATATTTTGCATGTGCCTTGCACATAGTAGGCACTTTCTGATGAATGTTGAAGGAATTGAAAGGTTTTGGAGTAGTTCTGGAAAGGCTCTAGATTAGCCTCTACTTCCTTGCATGGAGCTTACTGTACTAGACCATGAAGGAATTAGTAGCAGAGTCACAATGTGACTGCTCTATGACTTTCTCTCATTATAGGATCCCCAGGATACTTTTTTTTCTCCTATAGAAATATTTTCTTTAATATGCCTTTCCCCTATAGAGTGAAATAAGCAGAACTGAGGGAACATTGTACACAATAACAGCCATATTGGATGATGATTACCTGTGAAAAACTTGGCTACTCTCAGCAATGCACTGATCTGGGACAATCCTGAAAGACTTATGAAGGGGAATGCTCTCCACCTCCAGAGAAAGAACTTTTGGAGTTGTCTTTCACATCAGTATATTTATGGTTTAATTTGGAGGTTTTAGTTATGTATGACTTTTTCTTACAACAATGACCAATATGGAAGTCTGTTCTATACAACAATAAAAATAAAATTTTTAAAAATATATTTCTTTGCTCATGGATTCCTATTTGGAAATGGGAAATTCTTATTGTGCCAAGATGTTAGGAGATTTTTGCATACTGTACCCATTTATCCCTGTCTCAAAAAAAGCTTGTTATTGTTTAGTTGTTACTGTTATTCAGTCATTTTAGTCATATTCAACAATTCATGATCACTTTTGGGGTTTTCTTGGCAAAGAAACTGGAGTGGTTTTCCATTTTCTTCACCAACTCATTTTACAGATGAGGGACTAAGATAAGGGACTAAGATGAGGGACTTATCCACAGTCACATAGCTAGTAAGGGTCTGAAATCAGATTTGAACTCATGAAGATGAGTCTTCCTGATTCCAAGCCCAGTGTTCTATCCACTGTGCCATCTAGCTACCCCTAAAAAAACAAACAACAAAAAAAACCCTTTTATAAATGATTTCAGTTCAAAACTTCAAACTCATGAATTTCATAAAAACCTCTCAGCTTTAATAAATTTCAGATATCATCCTCTCTGAGATACTGTCCCCCCCTGCCAAATCTGCAATTATTCTACAATCTGCCATAACCACAATTACAAAAGCCCTGTTATTGACTGAGCCAAAACCCCAGAGCTTTGGGAACTTTTTTAATGTGTCCCAAAATATATTGATGATTTATTGTCCTTGAAACTGTAATGTAATGATGTGGGGTGGGAGAACCTGCAAGCTGAGGATGAGTCATCCAGGTGAGCTTATATCTATCCATCAAAATATGTCCTGTGGGAGTACAAGAAAAGTTCTCAAGTGCTATTAAATTTACCCTCAGATATACTTGTTTCTGTCCTCTACTTCATACCAAGGCTTCTCTAGCTCTAGTTGAGGTCCAATTCACTTCTCATCTGAACTAATTCCCTTCTAACTGGTCTCCTTGCTTCCATATGTCCTTGCCAGTCTATTCTTTACAAAACTGTCAAAATAATGCTTTAATACACAAGTCTGCCTATCCTTCCTGTGCTCAAAACCTTCCAGTGGTTTCCCAGCCTAGATAATAAAATAAAAACTTCTTACTTAACCTGTCATTCAAGACTTTCTATAATCTGGTTCCAACCCACCTCTCTAGCCACATTTCATGGTACTTCCCTTTATGCATTCTGTGTTTCAAACATTCTATTCTGCTCGTGATAAACTTCTTCTATACTCTAGCCCAAACTTTTTCCTATTTTTAAAAAATGATATCCCATTCTGGGATAGATCTCTCTCTTTCCTCTATTTTGACCATTTCTCCCAACAATACCTAGCTGTTGATTCTTTCCTTTCCTTCAAGGTCCAATTCAAATGCCAACTCCTCCAGGAAGCTTTCTCAGATCCATTTTCCCTTCCAGTTACACATGATACCACCTTCATTTCTGTTGGACTATTCTTTTTTTATCTGTCATTTACTTTTCATAGGGTTGGGACTGATATAAATATACCTATAGAAGAGGTTGAAGCACCTGCTTTTGGAAAGGCATGATGATGCATAATGAAAGTGCTCTCTTTCTTGATTTGGAGTAGACACAGATGGTTTGTAGTGGGTTCCAGTCTGCTAACTATGTGATGAGGCAATAGACAGATGTGATAAGGTTAGAGACAGATGAGTTACCCAGCTAGAATGGGATGCATTTGGAAAGCACTATTTAGACAAGATGGATGTCTTAGCTGTAGCTTTACCCTGACTAGCATGTTTAAGTGAGGAGGCAAGGACTAAGACCTCAGCAGGGAGAGAGACCTCAGACTTCTAACTTTCCAAATGGGCTGCCATGATGTGGCATGTAAGCTCCTGGCTTTGCTGTTGCTTCCATCATTGTTGTATCTAATCTTCCTGCTTTTCAGTGAAGAAGACTATGGATGACCACAAACTTGTGGCTTTGAGTGAATTCCCAGAAGTCTGGATACCTGAGTCAGTGTGTGGATTTGCAGAAGGCAGATGGTGAAGAATGAAGTTCTGAGTGACCTGCTTAGCTTCATCTGGCAGGCTTATGTACCTAGCAGCCATGGCACATTTGGAAGTTAACTCAGTGGAGTGAATGACATCTAGAAACTGTTAAATATGATCCCTCTTCATGGAGGATGCTTATGGGGAGATTTTACCCCATAGATATTAGGAAAAAATATTTATGCAGCTGTTCCTGCTATGTCTTTGAAATAAATATCATTTTTCAAAAGCTAATGGAAAATAATAAGTTAAACAGAATTGGAATGCTAATGATTACTGACTAAATGGGGAGTGGGAGAGGGCAGAGAACACTTTAGGATGGGGGCTTGAGCTAATATCATTAGAAAAAGACTTTCTTAATCCTTCAGCAGTAACCCTAGACTACTGAGAGGTGGGCATGTAGTTGGTCCCTCTTTTGGAGGCTGAATCCAGAGAACATCACTACACACTTGATCATTTTAATTTAAGTAATCAACATAGTTATTTTTGGACCCTTCATCCTTACCAGACTGTAATCTCTTTGAGGGTAGGAGTTATTCTGTTTTTCATCTTAATACCTGAAGGCTTAGTAGAGTGCCTTGCCCATAGTAAATGATCAGCCAATGTTTGTTAAATAGAATTGAATGAGACCTGATCCTCATCCTTATAGAGTTAATCAACTAGGCAGGTCTATTACCAAGAAGAGCAGTTGAAAGACGCCTGGAAAACAGTAGGTATGCAGTAGATATTTATTTATTGAATAATGAGTAAGCTATAAATGATAGCATATAATCCAGTGTTAAATTGTTGGGTACAGGCTGTGCATGTAGTGAGAGTTCAGAAAAGAGAGTGATCACAGAAGATTGGAAGGACTAGGAAAAGCTTTTTGAGGCTGAACTGTGGATAAGAGATTGGGTAGGTCAGGAGAAGAGGGGAAGATATTTCAGATTAGAAACAAAGGAATCTAATGAAGCCAATCCTTGATTAATAGACATCTATGGATAGTTCTAGTTACTAGGCAAACCAATAGTTTTATTCCCCACCCTCCACTTTTAACTACTCCTTATTTTTTCTCTTACTACTTCTGGTCACTTTGCTGATAAAGTTGCTAAGGAACAATAAAATGTCCAATTCCAGGTCACAAGATCAAGAAGGGAGAGAAGCTATGGTTTTAGAAAAGATACAGCAAAATAGCCCTTAATTCCTGAAGAGTTGACTCTAGTGGGAGAGAGGGTTTGACGGAAAGAGTTTCCTTTTCTTGTGACTTTCAAGAAGCATATTTCTCTATTTCATACTTATTTCACTCTTAAAGAGTACTGGTATCTAAGACTCCATCCCCAGTGGTTTGGAGATATTGAGATATAAAGAATAATTACTGACATTTGTATAGTACTTTGAAGTTAGCAAAGCACATGACATGTTATCTCATTTGAAACTCAGACAGCAACACTGGTAAGTAGGTACTAGTTATTTTTATCTCAGTTTTACAGATGAAAAAGGAGAAAGGTTAAGGTATTTAGTAACATTTAAGTGGTTAAATGATTTGATGACAAGGTCATACAACTAGTAACCTACTAGCCAGAAGTAGTATTCAAATCTAGATCTTCCTGGTACTCTACCCATTAGACTGTGAGCTCCTTGAGGCCAAGGACTGTCTTTTTTTTTTTTTTTTTGTATCCCTAGAGTTTAGCACAGTGCCTGGCACATAGGTGGTGTTTAGTAAATGTTTATTGTCTGACCTTACTGAACATAATGGAGGTTGGGGGAGTTTTGATTCTTCTATGATGAAACTGTAACTATGTGCTCACATAGTTCTCTTCCTGTTTTACTTGATTGGTATCTGTCAAGTGTATAGAAGTCCAAAATATGCTTACTTATAATCTTCAGTGGCTCCCTGCTGCCTTTATGATAAAATATCAACTCCTCTGTTTGTCATTTAAAGCCCTTGATAACTTGGATCCAGCTCATCTTTCCAGGCTCATTACTCTTCAACTCCAGCCAAAATGAACTCTTTGCTGTTCCCTGTACATGACATTCCATCTCCTATTTCGGTGCCTTTGTACAGTCTGTCCCCCATGACTGGAACACTCTCCCTCCTCACCTCTGACCTTGAAGCCCCCAGATCCCCTCAAGACTTAGCTCAAGTTTCACTTTCTACACAAAGCCTTTTCTAATTCTTCCAAATGTTAGTGCCTCCCCCTACCACACTTTGTCTTTTTTGTGTTATTGTCGATTTGTTTTTCAGTCATGTCTGACTCTTCATGCCCCATTTGGGATTTTCTTGGCAAAGACATTAAAATGGTTTGACATTTCCTTCTCCAGTTCATTTTGTAGATGGGACAAACTGAGGCAAACATTTGTCCAGGGTCACACAGCTAGTAAGGGTCAGGTCAAATTTGAACTCAAGAATGAGTCTTCCTGACTCCAGGCTTGGCAGTCTATAAAGCAGTGGTAGACTACGGATGCAGAAACCTATATCTGTAGTCAGAGATGGTGAACGTGTCAGCTTGTTTTCTTTAACTCTTTGGTACAAGACAGGGTTTTATTTTGGGGTAATGCTTTTTTTGATGTAACAGTGATGTCAAAAAACAAAAAGCACCAGTAAAATATTAAAAAAGAAAGAAGTCTGGTCCTTATCCTCAAGGAACTTCTTAATTTAAGTTAATTACATCTCAGGTTTCAATTGTATTAAAAATGAGGTAGAAATATAGAAAAAAACCTATGTGGTACAAAGGAAAAAGTATTGACATTGGAGTCAGAAGTCCTGGATTTGTCTCCCACAACTGACACTTATTGGGCAAATCATTTAATCTCCTAGAACCTCAGTTTCTTTATATGAAATGAGAGTATTGGATTAGATGGTCTCCAAGATCTTTTCTAGCTTTAAACCTATGATCAGCCAACCACTTCTTCCCGTTAAGATTTTACTTTTATTGCTAATCAGGAATATCCCATTTCCTTTGAAAAATTCTGGAGAGAATTAAAGAACTGGAAGCTTGATTGGATTTGTTCCAGGAATCAAGAATCATTTTGCTCCCTCAGGACTTCAGCCTGTAAATGGTCATGAGGGAAGAGGGGCCCTAATAAGGGGCCTTCATCCCCTTCTTCTTGCTTTTTTCATATTCCCTTCAGAGAACTTAGATTTCAAGCTAAATATTAACAGTCTAGGACATGCTGAAACAGAGGTAACCCAAAATGAAAATGAAAGAAATATGGTGTATGAGTCAGTGGTTGTGTTTCCAGTTTATCACTAGAGCAATATATGCCTCCCACACAATTGAGGGCTGTTCTATTTAGGTTCTAAGCATTGGCTTTGTATATGAGATATGCTGTTATTATAATAAAGTTAACAATTGGAAAATACGTTCTTAGAAACATCTCGCTGATTCATAAATGTTTGAATGAAGCAGCCACAAGGGCTGAACATTGCTAACATGTTAATGATAGAGATTAGTAGATTATAATGAGGAAAAAAGTTGGCCTCACTTACGTTGTCTTTGTCTAAAATGGAAAAATGAGGTGGAAAACTGAGCAATTCTCTCCTAACAGTCAATCTCAATAACCTAGACCTCATTCCACCTCCTACAAAACTCTTCTTTCTTCAGTGGTGTGCTTTTAGCCTATGTTATTCATTTAACTGTCTACATTTTCTGATCATTTGTTCTGTAGAGATGCCACTTCCTGCCTTGCCCAATGGGCAGATAGGGAAGTGATGGAGGTTGTGAGGAGGGCTGAAAGGTTTCTCTGTCCCTTCATGTTGTCAGAGGACTCTAGAGCTACAAAATTTATTGGTTACTGAGTCCAACTTTCCTGTTTTACAAGGAAGAAACTGGGTGCCCAGGATATGAAGTGATTTGCCCAAAGTCAAAGTAATGACTAGTAAAAAAAAAATTTTTTTAAGGTAATCTTTTCCTGATGCTGCTGAGACTCCCCTCTGAAATAGGTAGCCACTTATTCTACTCATTATCAATAAATATTCATGCGTTTGACAAGCATCTGTTAGCTACCTACTATGAACTAAACAAATCTGAGACAGGTAGCACAGTGGCTAGAATAAAGTGCCAGGCATGGAGACAGGAAGACTCATCTTCCTGACTTTGAATCTGGCCTCAGACCAGTTGTGTGACTCTGGGCAAGTCACTCAACTCTGTTCGCCTCAATTTTCTTATCTGCAAAATAAGTTGGAGAAGGAGATGGCCAATCACTCTAGTATCTTTGCCAAGAAAACTCCAAATGGGGACACAAAGAGTCAGGCATGACAAATGACTGAAAAACAAATGCACTAAACACTATATTGGGTGCTAAATAAATAAAGATCCCTAAGGCACTACTCCTTCCCTGAAAGTTAGATGAGCAAAAGGGGCATATATATGAAAGATAAATAATTTGAGATGCCAACATGGCATATACTTAGTGCTAGCGAGAACAGGATAGTTTTCTGGCAGTGCTCCTGATATCTGTATATCTGTACTAAAGGAGTCATGATGGAAAGATCATGGGAATTAGAGACAGAGGACCTCAAGCTATATGAAGTTGGTCAAATGTGGTCCTCAATTTCCTTATTCCTGTAAAATGAGAAGTTAGTACCAACATTGCTTCCACTTTAAGACCTACCCATCATATTATGAATTGAGGGGGGGCTGGCTTCAATGAGAGCCCAGGAAAGAACTCATAGAGGAAATAAGGTTTTACCTGGGGTTTGAAGAAAAGAAAACATGAATTCATGAAGAACAGGAGGAATGGAGAGAGCAAAGATAGAGTCAGAAATGCAGTGTGCTGCTATTATTGTAGCTCCCATCAACCTTTATTCTTCTCTTCTCTCAAGATTCCTTCTACTTGGCTCCATAGTAGGGCAGCAAGATGGCACAGTGGATAGAACTCCACTTCCTAGCCTTGTGACCTTAGGCAAGTCGCTTAGCCCTGTTGGCCTCAGTTTTCCATCTGTAAAAATGACCAGGAGAAAGAAATGGCAAACTATTCCCATATATTTACCAAGAAAACTCCAGTTGGGTTCAAGAAGAGTTTGATGTGACCAAAAGGATTGAATAACAAAAAAGGTCATATGAGAAGAGGGAGAAGACACAGAGGTAAACTGGTAGATACTAAATCATGGTTCTAAGAGAAAGAGAGAGAAAATATGTATTCTATACACTTTTAAGCTCAATATACATCATTAACATTTTCTCCATCACTTTCTTAAGTCTAGATAATCAAATAAAACAATAAGCCAAACCCTAACTTGTAGTTAATTTCCAAAGTGTAAATGCTCACATTGAAAATATTCTAATCAGCTCACATGAACTGGCTCCTAGTTAGCTCTTTCACACTTTTGGAAGAGGATAGAAAAACAGAGTTGGTCCTTCAGGCAATTCAGTTAACCATAAATAAATAAATATTTATTTATTAAATATTAAGGCACTAACCCTGGCAGGTAAGACTAGGTGGTTAGAAGAACATGAAAATTTCACTTGGGGAAAAAATCTCTCCCATTCCTTTGGCTTAAGGCACTGTTTCCTCAAGGCCCTCTCTTAAACTTCAAATTGACCTGAGATGGATAACACATTAGCCCCCCAGCAGCTCTTATCACTGCATTATGCTTGGAATCAGGAAATCTGGATTTGAATCTTGATTCTGACTCCATGTTCCTTTTAGAACTTGTTTGTTGTTCAGTCATTCATTTGTGTCCAACTCTTTATAACCCCATAGACCATAGCACTCCAGGTACTCCTATCCTCTGCTATTTCTCAAAGTCTGTCCAAGCTTCCGTGACACTATTTCTCCACTGCAGCATCCATTATTAGAATGGGTTAATTGTTCTGGGTGGTTCCTTGTAGAGAACAAAGTTTATACAAGTAACTTTTGATGGAGGAAGCTAGGTACTAAGTACAGTGGATAGAATATTGGACTTGGAATGAAGAACTGTGTTCAAATTCTGCCTCAGAACTTATTAGCTGTGTGACCCTTGAAAAGTCATTTAATTTCTCTTAGCTTCAATTTACTCATCTGCAAAATGGAGAAAATAATAGCACTTGCCTTCCATAGTTATGATAATCATATGAGAAAACATACATAAAGCTCTTTACAAACTTTAAAATGTACAAATTCCAGCTATTGTTATTATCCCCAACTCCTCTAAATTCCAGTACCTTCCCTCTGTTAATTATTTCCAATTTATCCCAAATATAGTTTGCTTTGGATATATTTGCTTGCATGTTGTTCCGGCCGTTGCCTTCCCGGCCCCCCCCCCCCCCCCCGCCCCCCAGTCCCACCACCACCTTGCTTGTAAGCTCCTTGCAGGCAGGAACTATCTTTTGCCTCTATTTCTCCAGTGTTTAGCGCAGTGCCTGGCACATAGTAGGGGGTGTAATAAATGTTTATTAATTATTATATTATTATTATTCTGTAAGTGGAGAAGGAGACATCACTAGAACTGGGTTTTACCTAGGAAAGCTAGTTTAGTAGAAGATCCTTAATGGCCAATGGGCACCATGAAGGAACAGAAAACCAAAGGCAAGAAGGGTGGGATACCATGGTCAAAAAAACTGCTGAAAGGGGAAGAGGTAAAAAACCACAGAACAAAACCTTTTTACTTCTTAATTCCTTGCTTTCAATTTCCTTAGACCGATTTTAGAGGAGAAGGAAAGATAGCTCCCTATAAGTCCTGGCTCTCTATCCACTATTAAATCACAAAGAATTTCCTATTTCCTCAATGAGCCCCTGACCTGGAGAGTGGCACCTGCTTATTAAGATATGGAGTCCCAGGTTCAATGAGGTGGCTCAGTGGATTGAGAGCCAGGACTAGAAATGTGAGGTCCTGGGCTCAGACACTTACTAGCTGGGTGACTTTGGTCAAGTCACTTAACCCCCATTGCCTAGCCTTGACCACTCTTCTACCTTGGAACCAATACACAGTATTCATTCTAAGACAGAAGGTAAGAGGTTTGTTTGTTTGTTTGTTTATTTGTTTTAAGAGTATTTGGTGGCAGTTAAGTGATTTAGTAGATTGAAAGCCAAGGCTAGAGACTAGAAGTCTTGGGTTCAAATTTGACCTCTGGCACTTCCTAATTGTGTGACCCTGGGCAAGCGATTTTTGCTTAGCCCTTCCTGCTCTTCTGCCTTGGAACCAATACATAGTATTCATTCCAAGATAGAAGGTAAAATAAATTAATTTAAGTAAAAATGAAAAAAAAATATAAAGAAAGCAAGTCAATATCAAGACCCAAAGCAAATAATTCTTATATCAGCTAGTATACCTAAGTCTGCACAGAATGAGGAAAGAAAGGATCTGGAGGCAGTGCTGAGGGCAAACACAGAGGCCATGGAGGTTAAGGACCTGGTTTCAAATCTTACCTCTGCTACTTACTTAATAAATGACCTCAGGGAAGTAATTTCGTTCTATGGGTTTCATCTCTGTTTCTTCATTCCTATAAAATGCTTATTAACTGATTGTCCAAAATGAGGATGTTGGACCAAGATGCTTCCAGCACTCAAGTTTCTGACGCTGTGAACTGAGAGGGGGTGGTATCAGTGACTGCCTGGGGAGTTCGGAGGAAGCCTCATAGAAAAAGATCTTCTTGTTGCTCAGGACCATGACCCTATTTTGAAGTCTTCTTGATCATGTGACACACAATTTGGGGGTCTGTCTGAGTCACTGAGGAAGCCTGGTGATTTCACTGGCTTTTCCCTGCAACTGGCTCATCAGGGAAGTAGGTCAGCATCTCCCCTCATAGAGCCTTATGAGAATTCACTTCTTAGTCATCAGATGATAATTCTGGATAATTCTGGTCTAGTAAGTGGAGGGGATTTGGAGTCCTTCCTCAGGTGCTAACTAGTTCTGTGACCTTGACTACTAGTAATAGCAATAGCCTGGTTATCTCTGAATCTCAGCCGTAAAATAAGAATAATAATAGCTCTAATCTTTGCCTTACTGGCGTATTACAAGGATCAAATAGGGTAATGTATGTAATTTTCAAATCTTAGAGCATCATATAAATGTCAGTTATTATTTTATTTAAACTCATATCAAAGTTCAGAGAGGGAAACAAATTGTTGAGACAAACTGACTTCACACCCAGGCGTACTTCATTATATTATCCCTAAAGTCATTATGTATATTGTGGGAGCAACTAGGTCTGAATATGGGAGGTCCTGGATTCAAATCCTTAGACACTTCCTAGCTGTGTATCCCTGAGAAAGTCACTAAACCCTGTTTGCCTCAATTTCCTCATCTGTAAAATAAGCTGGAGAAGGAAATGGCAAATCAGTGCAGTATCTTTGCCAAGAAAACCCTTGATGGGATCATGAAGAGTCAGACGTGGCTGAAACAATGGAACACCAACCACAAAGTCAATATGTAGTAAGATTCTTTTGTCATAAATCAGGACAAGTAGAAAGGTAATGCAGCAGAGTGGAAGCCTCTCAAGGGCAGGAAGGATTTGTCTTTGTTTTTGTATCACCATCACTCAGCTTCTGCTTTCTTGTATTGATTTGTTTTTTTCCACTTCTACCGCAACCTGCTTCTTTTAGACTCTTGTCATCTTTCACATAGACGACAAAAACGTCCTAACTGGTTTCCCTTGCTTCTCTCCAGACTTTCCCCTTTTCAGATGATTCTTCAGGGAAATGCCAAAATAATCTTCCCAATTAGCTCTGACCATATCACTTTGTGTTCAGACATCTTCAATAGCTACCCACTGTCTAAAGTGAAGGTTTTCAAATTCATGTGCCCAAACTGCAACTTCAAGCTGCCTGTGAGGTGCCACTTTCCCCAGTCCCCAGCCTGCATTACCCCAGAAAGCAGATGGAGGAAGTACTCACTCTGGGCAGCTAGATGAAGGGGCAGGGCATGCAAAAAATGTCCTTGGGCTCTGGGAAGAGGGGAAACAGAGCAGCTCCCCCAGTGCCAGCTCAGCATGTAATGCTAATACTTCAGCAACACTGGTCTGAAGGATGAAGTACAAACTCAGATTTCTACCAAAATCTGGTTGCTCCCCATCTTTCTAGCCATATTAAACAGTACAGTCACTTCTGCTATAACACAAAATATGCATTCCTAAAATTCACTACTCTATGCAAAATCATGCAAAATAACCCACTGGCCTTGTGGGAAAAAATAGTATTAGGGGCACAGAATTTCCAGTCATAGACATTTCTTTTGTTTTTGTGGTATCACCCCGATGGTCTGCAGTATGGATTCCTTTATGCATGTTACTTGGGAGATCATGTACAGTCTCATTCTTTCAAAGGGCTTTATTTCAAGCTTCTCCTCAAAACCTAAAGCCTTCCTTTTGCACAAACTTCTTGATGTTTTTGAAAGAGGATGCTTGGACACGTTTGAGATGTTGAATGACTATTTACATACACATATATGTACATGTCTATGTACACAAAAGTAAAGAATAACACAACATAACCTTGGAGATAACAAATACTGATTTCGAGTAGCTGCTAGTTGTTTGAAGTGTGTGTGGATCTGTGTTTTGTGTGATTTGTGTATTCCTACATGGCTCAGTTCAGCTGGGCAGTCTTCTGCATTTATTTGTGTTTTTCACAACAGATGAAATTATGCATCAGCAAATGTGAAATTCATGTTACACTCAAATTTTTCACTAACAATCATTTTGGAGCAAACTCATTTTCAAAACAAGTGGTATAGCAGAACTATTTCCTTTGTTGTATTCTCTGCTCTATTCAAACTGGATTATTCAGACTTCTGAGATCTTGCACTGCTCTTATTTACCTTTGTTCCATATCCAATGCTGGGATATATCTCCTTTTTCTTCCCCCATCTCTAATTCTCCATCCACCTCTAGTTATCAACATCCTACCCTTCCTTTAGTAGCCAGGCTGGGTACCAGTTCTACCATAACATCCCATCTCCCCTAGTACCTGAAAATCTATAAGTGATCCCTCTTTCAATTCTTTCAGCACACTTTGATCTTTCCTATGCATTTAGGTATTCTCTTACAATTTTTAAAATATGATTGCATTGCCTCATTGGTCTAGAAACATTTTAAGGGCAAGGACTGTGCTGTTTTTCATCTTGGTATGTTTCCCTAGAGCCCTAGCACAGTGCCTTACATTTCCGCACTTAATAAATGTTTAAATGAATTGAATTGGATCTAGAAGATTTGAGCTAGATCAGAGTCATTAATGAGCAAATTTATTTCCCCAGAACAAGAGGCAGAAATCAAATTCTCCATTCATTTGTGTGACTATAGTGAAAAGGTAGGTAGGAAAGCAAAGATCCTTTAATACTTTGAGTTCAATACTACTGAACCATGTTGTATCAGGATGGGGCTGACCAAGAAGTTTACATAGAGCATGTGACTGCCATCCAGGGGCTTCCTTTTTTTAACCAACTATCTTACTATCTGGACACTAAGCTCAGTTGTTCATCTAGTAATAAAGACTACACATCAAGTCAATTTAATTTGTAATTTACACATGCATCAATTTAATTTGGGGGGTGGGGGATGGGGGGAGGGGGGAAGACCTGATAACCCCATCCTAGTTCTAGAATCTGAACTTCTACATTTTCTTGTGAAACTGCATCAGTATCAAGAAAGAAGGGAGGAATTTGAGGGGAAAGCAGCTGTGGCATGCATTGCTTTTGGAGTCACTGATAGTACCTTTAAGGTTGGCAAAGAACCCTTTAAATGCTATCTCAGTTGGCCTTTTGTCCTACATACCTGCTGAGCCCTGTGAAGAAAATGGTTTGTAAATTACTGTAAAAATAAACAGGTATTACTCATAACTAAAATACTAAGGAACTATCTACACTTTTCATTATGAGTATATCCACCGATAAATGTCAGGTTGTGCTCCTTTAAGCTATGTAATAATAATCATGAATGTTATTGCTGTTGTTATTATTGATCAGCTCAATGACAAGCCATAATTCCAAATGACTTATGATGAAATTTGCTACCTTCTTCCTAGAAGAAAGGGTATGGCCTCAAAATACCTGGTGAGACAAAATGGGATAGGGAATGGTCAATGTGGGAATTTGTTTTGCTTGATTCTGCATATTTGTTACAAGAGTTGCTTTTTTTCTTCTTTCCCCTGCTCCCTAGAAGCAGCTAGGTAATTCAGTAGATAAAGCATAGGGCCTGGAGTAAGGATGATCAGAGTTCAGAGGCAGTTAGGTGGTAAGGTGAGAGAGAGCCAGGACTAGAATCTAGAGGACTTGGGTACAAGCTTAGTCTAAGACACCCCAGCTATGTGACCCTGGACAAGTCACTTGACCCCAGTTGAGTAGCCCCTATGGCCCTTCTGCCTTAGGATCAATATTTAGTGTCTATTCTAAGACAAAAGGTACTTTTTTTTTTTTAGGAAGATCTGAGTTCAAATGTCACCTGGCCACTTTTTCTTTTCTGTTTCCTTCAATATCTTCAACTACAAAAAGTAAAAGAATAATTTCTACTTTCTAGGTGGTTGTGAAGATTGAATGAAATAATATTTGTGATTCTTTGTGTGGTGTAAGCACAGGTTAAGTGCTTAATAAATGCTTGTTTCTTTCCTTCCTTGTTAACTGAGGGGCAGGGGAAAAGGAGGTATGAAGGAGAGAAGCTAAATGCTTGTTAATTGGAAAATAATTTAAAATTTTATTCACTCTAATAAGATAAAACATAGATCAACAAAATCATTATTTTATGGAATCATAGATTTAGAACCATTTAGAAAATTTAGGCTAGAGCAGAATAATTAACCAGCACATTTTTATCTCTACAACAAGAGAAGCAAAATAAATCCTCTATTCAAAATAGAAAGGGATTTATAGAAATCATAGGATTTAGAACTGGAAAGGAACTTTAGCATTTCTATAATTTAATCCTCTTAATTTAGAGATGAGGAACCCTGAGGCCCAGAAAGGTCAAACAAATTTCCCAAAATTTCCCTGATAAAACAAAATGCCTAATAATAACAATAGTTAACTTTTAATGTGCTGCATTAACGTTTACAAGACACTTGATATATGTTCTACCATTTGATCTGATCCCCATCCCTGTGAAGAATGAGCTAGAAACAGCATTATCTTTACTTTACAGATGAGGGAAATGGGGCTCAGTGGGACCTAAGTGATTTGGCCAATGTCTCACAGGAAAACCAGAAGACTGGACCACCGAGTTCTATTCTGTTTTCAACAATAGTATTTATTTCTCTATAGGAGGACCCAAAATATTTAGCTTTCAGACCAAAGCTATTGTGCTTGAACTGTCCATGGGAAATCCCCCAGGGGATAATTCTTATAAATGGTAACATTAGAATGTGACACTTACATTATCTGGTAAAGCTGTTTTAAAATAACTCAGAGGTCATCTAGAAGAGGAACAATTATTGGCAAGGACAGTGAGTTCATTTCCCCTTTGGGCTAAGGAACTCATGTTTGCTGGGTTGAAGAACATGAAAGTATCTTTCCCACCCTATCTGCTTCCTCATTGCAGAGTATCTCCTTAATCCAAGACAACTTCTTGTGAAGGAGAAAATTACCTACTCCCTCATTCTTATGTTCTTCATCTCAGGGTTTCCTTTGCCCTAGGTCATGGAGCTACAAAATAACATATTTACCAGTGGGATTTTTGGAGAAGTAAAAGTATGGTATAATGTTACAAGTGCTGAATTTTGAACTGAACTTGGAGAACCAGGTCTGTCACTTACCAACTGTATTACTTTAGACAGCTTTCTGAGACTTAATTTCCTCATCTGTAAAATGGGTGTAGTAATACTTGTACCATCTATCTCATAGAAAGGGATCATGTTATACAGATGTCAAACTTAAAAATCCTAAATGTGAGGGAACCAGCTTAAAATGAAATTGGGAAATGTTTGACAAAATAAAAATACAACAGAGATAATATTAATCTGTAGTTTTCCTAAGTCAATATGTGGCCTTCAGAGTTCTGTTTCTATTTGCATTCATGCCCCTGGGATGGTAGAGGATAGAATGCTGGACTTAGAGGTTAAAAGACCTTGATTCCTATCACATCTCTAACCCATATTAGTTGTATAATATAGTCAAATCTTTTAACCTCTCCAATCTTCAGAGAACCAAGAAGCTATGGATTGCTGTGCTCTAAGTTCACATCACTGTGTGAAAATCAGAGATGCTTTTTATAAGATGCTAAAAAAACATGACCTGTGACTGTGAACTACTCCAGACAAATGGGAAGCCATTATCTATGGCTATCTGTCAGGAGATGCTCTATGGATTGCTTGCTAACCACTTTCTTTGTTCTTAACTTTAATCCTGTAATTTTAGTACTGTTTGATTGCTCCTTCCTCTGCCTTTGCCCTGGACCAGTGGTGTCTAACTCAAATAAAGATGGGAGCCATAAAACCATCAGGAAGGATCTCCATGGGTGGCTTGTCTATTTAGAAAACCAAACATTATTAATATTATCCAGGTACTATTGTACTTTTATTTGTTTTGTTCAATTTTAACCATTTACATTTTAATCTGACTTCTGTGTCACTTGGAAGTGCAAGTGGTGGGTTGAGGGTCATGTGATTGACATCTTTGCTCCAGTATGTCATGCTGTATTATCATAGTTTTATATGCTACCAGACTTGTTTTTTAGTTGTTTTCAGTTGTTTCCAACTCTTTGTGTCCCCATTTGGGATTTTCTTGGCAAAACATTGGAGTAGTCTGCTATATGATTCTCCAGTTCATTTTTCAGATGAGAAAACTGAAGCAAATAGGACTAAGTGACTTGCCCAGGGTCACACAGCTAGTGTCTGAAGTCAGATTTGAATTCAGGAAGATGAGTCTTCCTGATTCCAGACCCAGAGCTCTAGGTAATCTAACTTTATAAATAAGAAATTGAGTCCTCGACTGTTTTGCAAAGGAAACTCTAAATGGGGACATAAAGACTTTAACACAATTGAACAACAAAAGACAAGGCCTATGCAAAGTGCTGGAAATACAAAGACAAAAATGAATTACTGTGGTGGAGGGAGTTTCTCATAGTTGTGAAATCATAGGTCTGGAGGAAAAAAACAAAAATGGGATTTACCTAATAATAATGGTAACTGAAGTCTATATGGTAATTTATACATTTTGAAAAGATTTTATATTCATTTTCTTATTCCATCATCATAAATAAATCCTTCCCTCCCTCCTTCCTTCCTCGCTTCTTTCCTTCCCTGGGAAGTGAAATGAATTGTCCATCTTATAAGTAGCGAATAGGAAATTTTGGATTTGAACCAGTTTCATTGATTTCTAATCCAGTGATCTTGCTGCTACAACATATTGACCTTAACCTTTTCTGCTGTGTCCCCTTTTATTTATTCTGTATCCTATTGGTACTATACAAATAGTGTATAATCCCCCACTCCCAGTATATCTTACTGGAAGGAAGACTTTTCTTTTTTTTTTTTTTTACAAAAACCACTTGGAAAACCATAAAGAAGTTTGGTAGAACTTGGAATCAAAGCAATATCTTACACCATATTCCATAAGAAACTCAAATGGATAAATGACCTGAATATAAAAAGTCATGCTATAAAATTTTTAAATAGATCAGAGATCAGGTACTTTTTATAGTTATGGCTAGGGAGAATATTCTTCTAGGGAGGATATAGATGATTATAAATGATAAATTGACAATTTTGATTATGTAAAATTTTAATAGCTTTTACACAAGAAAAAATCCATTGACAAAATCAAAAGAAAAATAAGAGTTTGAAAAATATTTTCATCAATCACTGATTAAAATCAGATATCAAATACATGTGCAGAATTTGTGCACACATATGAACATACTACATACATGTATGTGTAAATACATGAATGTATACATATATATAAATCACCAAGGGTCATTCCCTAGTAGATCATTGGTAAAAAGATATAAACAATTTTCAAAAGGTTTTTAAATTATAAATTATAAAAATCATGTTCCAAATCACTAATGCTAAGAAAAATGAAAATTGAAACAATTCTGAATTTTTGTCATACTTTATCCAAATTGGTAAAGATGACAAATAAACGGGAAGTCAAAGAGGCTGTGAAGAGATAGGCACACTTATTCATGGTTGAGAGAGTTACAAAATAGTCTAGTCATCTGGGGATTTTAATTTTCAATTATGCAAGGGAAGTAATGAAAATGTCCATAACATTTGACCCACCTATCCCATTTTTGTGAATATATGTAAGGTATTTGTATAGCTATGAATACATATCTATATCCATACATCTATATCCCAAGGAAATCAGAGAAAAAAGCAAAAATTGAATATACCAAACTATTTCTAGCAATACTCTTTGGGGAGGAAAAAAATGCCCTGACTCAACTAAAAGTATCTCGAATACTTCCTGAATGACTCAGGTGTGGTACCTGGATTGAAAATCTGAGAATGTGTGATTAGTCCCAAGGAATATTGCCAGGCCCATTCTCACCCCTACTTAATTCTCTCAGGAAAAAGAAGCAGCCACATCAGCCAATAACAGCTTTAGCAAAGGATGGCTTAAGAGTATAGCAGTGGCAGCATGAGGATTTGGGGACTATGCCAAAGGAGTATCTTGAAGTCTTGAAGTAGAGAAATGGCAAGACGGAGACAGTTGCTAGAAGATAAGACTCATAAGTGATGTTTAGGCTACAAATCCTTCTTCACCTCTTCCATGAGTTTTCTAGGCAGGTACTCCCTTCTGCAGTAGAACAGGAGTCTATGGGTACATGCACATGAGTCTGTTGGGGTAAAGGAGGGGGCATGTGAAAGCTGAGGATGAGAATGATTTCTTAATTCCCCCCCTCTTTTCTATTTACCTTGGTAGACTGACTCTATAAAGTGCTTTGCTATTTGACTTATGGTTCCTGCCTGGTCTGTTGGTAAAGAACATTCTAGAAAATGGCTAAAGGTAGATTTTCATAATTATGGCAACCCCCAGAGACATCATGAAGAACATAATATAAGCAAAAATGGTTCCAGAGTTGTTTAGGGCCCCTGTTACACTTATGTCATACATAGTTAGCAAAAACTTTTCCAAAGAAATCCCTAATTAGCCAGAGATCAAAAAATTGCTGCTGCTCCATCATTGTCTGCACCCTGAGGACTTTTTTCTTAGAACAGAAAGTTCATTCATTAAAGGAAAATCATGAAGCATTTTACATCACACAGGCAGCTGCCACGATTCGGTGTTGAAATTGTCTCTGACAATTTGTAATTTTTTTCCCCTTCTCATAAAATCCCAAAGTGACTTGAGGATGTTGACAATTTAGCACTCCATATATTTTCTTCTCTGAATGGAACTTCCAGCTTGGGCTATAACAGCAGACACAATTTTTTAAAATGTGTGTGGAGGAAGGGAGGGGTGGGGATTTCGGAGCAAAGGGCCCTCTCTCAGGAAGAGTTTATCATGAATACTTTGTGAGTTTAAAAACTGGCATCAAACCATGTTCACTCAAGCTCTGCACAGTAATAGCATTTGTGACACGATTCTTCATATCAGTTTATAGATCCTTTAGCTGTCAACAAATTAGATCATGCCATCCAACCTATGTCTTTAATTAGAGGAAGTTTGCAGATTTCTTCCAACTTGACCTCTGTTCCTTGTTAGTTTTGATTCTAGCCTATGGACATTTTCATAATAGACATTTTCCTTTTAGATTTTCTCATGGTGTCCTTTTGGCATTTTGTATAATTTGAAGAAAGGCAGTGTAGGACAGTAGTTATAGTACAAGATTTGTAGTCAAAGAATCTGGATTTGAATCCCAGGTCTGATAGTGACCTTGGGCAAGTCACTTAACCTCTATTTGCCTCAATTTCTTCAACTGTAAAATGAGGATAATGATAGTACCTTCTTCCCAGGGTTATTTTGAGGATCAAATGAGATGATATTTATAAGGCAATTAAAACAGTACTTGGCACATTATAGATGCTACACAAATGCTAGCTACTAAATTGATGTTCTTAAGATTAATAAAAGGATGGGGCAGGGAAGAGGAAAAATGTTTCAGCAATATGATTAAAGGGCTCAAAGAAGCCATGCAAAAGAGTTAAAAGGAATTGGAGTTATTTAGCTTAGAGGAGAAAAGGCAAAGAGAGGAACTTTTAATAATATTCTAGAGATAAATAGTTTTAATAAAACATGGAAAAGAAGGACCAGCTATTTCCTGACTTCAACAGGCTTAGTACTAAAAGAAACTGACTTAATCTGCAGTGAAACTTAAGGGAAACAGGAAAACAAATTCCCAAGACAGGATTGTTAAAAAAAAAAAAAAACTAGGATACATGATTAAAGGAAGCTGTAGGATTTTCTTCTTCATATATGTTTAAAAATAAGGCTAGAAGGGTGGCTAGGAGGTTTGGTAGATCTAGAGAGCCAGCTTTAGAAACAGGAGGCTCTGGGTTCCAATGTGACCTCAGACATTTCATAGCTGTGTGATCCTGGGCAAGTCACTTAACCTCCATTGCCTAACCCTTACCACACTCCTGCTTTGGAACCGATACTTAGCATTGATTTTAAAACAGAAAAAAAAAAGAAAGTCTAGAAGGATCTTAGAGATCATGTAGTCTAATCCCTTATTTGACAGATATTGATACTGAAGTCCAGAAAAGGGAATTCACTTATTGAGTTCACATGGGTTAAAGTGGTGGTGGTTGTTTTGTGTCTACCTTTTTTGTGATTCCATTTGAGGTTTTCTAGACAAAGATACCATAGTGATTTACCATCTCCTTCTCTAGCTCATTTAATATATGAAGAAATTAAGGCAAACAGAACTAAGTAACTTGTCCAGGGCCACACAGCTAGTAAGTGTCCGAGGTTGGGAAGGTGAATATTTTTGACTCCAGGAGCCCATTCTCTATTGTCTACCATGCCACTTAGTTGCCTTAAGATCAAGCTGGAGTAAATAGCATAGAAAAGATTTGAATTCAGATTCTCTGACTCAAGACCCAGACCTCTTTCCTCTACACCATGTGACTTTCAGACCTTCAGTTCTGTCTGGAATAATTTAGGAGTGAATCTAGTTATATCCCTGGGATAGGCAAATAACAGCATATTTTTCTGGCAGAATCTGTGCTTTAGGGGCATTTTCAACACTACATCGATTACTAGTGTTCATTAGTGCCCATCTTGGATCCAATTTGGATGACTGAGACCATGACTAATTCACCAGAATTCATGTAGGGCTCTCCTTTAGAAATGTGAAAATAATACTCTCCTCTGTTTTGTGATAGGGTGAAGTTTTGCCTGTGCTCACATTACCTGGCTACCTGCTTCAGAAGAATCAATTAACCTCATCTCCTATCTCTGAGAGAGGGTCCAAAATTCTCCCCAATCCCACCATACCCTCAATCCAATCAATAAATGGTTTTTCTCAGGTTCAGTTTTCTTTCAGAGATGTCTGTTTCTCCTTAAAAGGGCACTGAGCTATGCTCACTATCTTGTGACATGGCTGAAGGAGTCTCATGACCCAGCGGGTCTTCTTTCCACTGCTAATGACAGTAACTAAAATAAAACTTTCTTGGAGGAAGAGCTGGCCAAGACCTCTCTCTTTAGAATCCCAAAGGGTCCACCATTTCAAAAGGGTCAGATTGGGATTTCCAGCTACCTCGTAGATGAGTCTTGTCGTTTCCTCAATCTCAAAAGTCAGTCATTTGGACTTAATATTTTAGATAATTTGGTCAAGAAGTATACTTTCACTTAAGAAATCCTGTCGAGCAAAATACTAGTGTGAACGAGACTGTAAGAGGCAACTGTTTAAATGACCTGCTTTCAAGCACTCTCAAGCATTCTAGAAGCACCATTTGCTTTCAAATTGCTATCCTTTTTATTATAAACCAAATTTTCCTTTTCGTTATAATAGGTCATTTTAGGGTATCAATAAGTGAACAGTTTTTGTCAGCTTACTTATTAATTGAAGTATTTGAATGCTATAAAATTGTATTCCTTAACAGACACACGAAGAAGTCATTTTTCTGCAGATTATCTATGTGGTCAGCTCATCTATCAAGAATATGTACAGAAAGCAGAAAGGGAGTAAAAGTAAATAAATAGTCAAATATAAAAAAAGAAAAACAATAAATAAGTGAGATAATAGACTCAAGGTGCAGAATGAGACATATTCTCGGACATGGCACAATATACAGGATTGTTTTACTAGATAATGCTTATTTCTTAAAAGGATTATGTTTTTCTGTTACTTTTTTGGAAGGTGGGGAGGTAAGAGGATGGGATTAAAGAAGAAGAGAGCTAGTGAGAGTGTTGCCAAAAAAGAAAAGAAACAAAAGAGTAACATTGTAAAATGCACAGAAGGAAACAGAAACAAGCTCAGAAGGAAACAAAGATAAATAGGTCAGCTTTGAAAAAAAGCTTGTTGAATTTATTATATACACTCTTTTAAAAGCAAGCTATACATCACAGAGATGTGCAGTTTCACACAACGCCCCCTCCCTTTTCTGTTCTAATTTTTATACAAATATGTTCTCTTTGGGTCATCAAATTCAGAATATAATTTTAAAAATCACAGTTATGAAGATTGATGGATTTTTATAAGATCTTGGAGATTACCTAATCTGACCTCCAATATTTGTGACTTGCCCAAGGTCACACAGCTAAAACTAAAGCTAGGACTCAAACCCAAGCTTCTGGCCTTCTACTCTTTCTGTTGGAAGAGAACTCTGACAAACCAAGAAAAACTGAGGAAATTTATTTTAAGAAGGCAGGAGGGGACAGCTGGGTAGCTCAGTGGATTGAGAGCCAGGCCTAGAGATGGGAGGTCCTAGGTTCAAATCTGGCTTCAGCCACTTCCTAGCTGTGTGACCATGGGCAAGTCACTTGACCCCCATTGCCTAACCCTTGCCACTCTTGGCTCCAAGACAGAAGGTAAGGGTTAAAAAAAAAAGAAGGCAGGAAAGTTTGTAGTTTTTTGTTTTACTTTTTTAAAACCCTACCTTCTGAAACCCCTGCCTTCTGTTTTAGTATAAGTTTTAAGACAGAAGACTGACAAGGGCTAGGAAAATGGGGTTAAGTGACTTGCACAAGGTCACATAGCTTGGAAGTCTCTGAAGTCAAATTTGAATCCAGGTCCTCTCAACTCCAGGTCTGGCATTCAAGCCACCATGCTACCTAGCAACACATTATATAGAAGTTTTTACCCAAGATGGTTGAATTAAAAAAAAAATTCCACCTAAAAGAATAAATTAAAAGCACCTGGAAAGTTTACTTAAGTATACCACATCATTTTCAAACAATATAGATGGATTGACTGTTACTGTATTTTCCTAAATTACAATAATAAGTAAAAGAGCTAGCACTCTATCCACTGCACCATCTAGTTACTTCTAACTAGTTTAAATCATTTTTTAACTTTAAGTTTTCCAATGAGTGAAAACAAAATACGAGGTCAAAGATCCTCAAACATTTTATAATTGTGATACTATATGACTGTTTGTTGATTTTATAACATATGTTTATATTCAAAATGTACTTTTATTCTTATTTAATTCCAAAATGTCTTCTGGAAAGTCCTTTTCTGGTATCCTTTTATGGTATGGAAAGAAGCCTTAATTCTTGAAGACCATGTCAGCAGAAATGGAAACTGATAGATCTTACCAAACTGGAAATACTTAGAGTGCAAGTAGAGTAATAGTTTGACTATAGATCAGATTAGAGTTTTATGAAAGAAAAGGCCATTATTATACAATAGTAATAGGTAGTTTTCATTTAGCACTTTAATATGTGCAAAGCATGTTATAAATATCTCATTTTGTTCTCACCAAAACCCTGAGAAGTAGGTGCTATTATTAAGCCCATTTTTATTTTATTATTATTATTATTTATGGAAACTAGCCGTGACTTGGCCAGGGACACACAGCTAGTAAGTATCAGGGAACTCAGGTCTTCCTGACTCTAAAGCCCATGCTCCATTTACTGTGCCACCTAGCTGCCTACTTAAATGTTATTATGATTATTATAATTCATTCAAAAACATCTGAGTGCCTACTACATAGTGCTAAATCAGAGGCATCCATGTTTTTATACTGTGAGCCATAGAATCAGAATTCAGATGTGTGGGGGATAGTTTCATTTTTATTTTTATCCATGAGAAGCATAGCCTGTAAGCTGTGTGATTATGGGTAAGTAGTTTTTCCTCTTTGACCTCCAATTTCCTCATATGTAAAATGGGTATAATAATATCTGCACCAACTACCTCATAGGATTATTAAGAAGGCATTTATGAATTCTAAAGTCCTCAGGAAATATGAATTATTATTAAGACTACATATTTCTAAGGCAATAATACAAAAGCAGTTTTAAAAACTGCTTCATTGACTTTATTTGAATAAAAAGTATATAGTTATGTACTTAATATTTACCAGTTTAACTCCGATTAAGTCAATGAGTACATTGTCATTAATAGGGTGAACTATTCTAAAGAATTATGGTCAGAGCATATTTTAATTGCAACTCCAACTGTATACATCACTGATAGCCTAAATTTTCCCAACTCCAAGGCCAACCCTTTGGTCATCAAGCCAGGTTGCTTTCCTCTGGTAGGTATTTAATAATTTCTAGTCGACTGAATCAAAGTTAAGTGACTTGTACAAAGTCATCCAGCTAATAAAGGCAGAGCTCAGATTTAAACCTAAGCTTTTCAAAGATATTTTCCTAGGAACTCTAGGATGAGGGCAATAAAGCCATAGGGTATAAGGAGGAAAAAATCCATAAGAATCCAGAGCCAAAGCCCTTTTGTGGGAAAGGACTCTTCCTGGAACACAGGCAACAAACACTAGGATCAATCAAATCCTATTCAGGTTTGGAGAGGAGGGTGTTCTGAACTAGTAGGGAGAAACCATTTCAAAATATTTGCACCTATCACATGGAGGTATAATTATAAACGTTTCAATAAAAAGCATTTCAATGAAATATGTCACATTTTGAAAAGGCTTTTGGTTCAAGATTAGATTGTAAGCCCGCTGAAGATTTTATGGCACTTTTGAGAGTGCTATTTGGCATCTGTGATATACCTCATGGGAGTGCACCAGCTTCAATACCAATTAAAAAGGAAAAGGAAGAAGCTCAAAATGACCTAAGTCCACTCCCTCTTTAGAGAGCAGAAGACAATTTCTGGTGTTACTAAAAAGGCATAAAAGGTAGCAGAAGTGAAAAGAAATAATCATTCATTCAAAACTGAGTCACTGGTTGTTTGTGTGTGGTGACTAAGTGGATTGAGAGCCAGGTCTAGAGAAGGGAGGTCCTGGGTTCAAATCTGACCTCAAACATTTTTTAGTTGTGTGACCCTAGGCAAATCACTTGACTCCCATAGCCTAGCCCTCACTGTTCTTCTGCCTTGGAACCAATTACACAATATTGATTCTAACACAAAAGGTAAGGATTTAGGGAAAAAAATTAACAATAATAAAAACCAAAACTGAGTCACTCGGGGGCAGCTAGGTGAGTACCAAGCCTGGAGTTGGGAGGTTTTGAGTTCAAATCTGGCCTCAGATACTTCCTATCTGTGTGACCCTGGGCTAGTCATTTGACCCCCATTTGCCTAGCCCTTGCTGCTCTTCTATCTTAGAATTGATATTAAGACAAAAGATAAAGGTACCAAAAAAAGTCAGTGACATGTAACTATTTTGCAGATGAATGAAGAATTCGGCCAAATGTTATTAGAACACTTTTTAAAAAATCAAACTGTCTGATTAACAAGACTGTTAGCAATGTAATTATAGGTAAGTAATCCCCTCCCCCTTAATTCATGTTTTATTTAGGACTTCCTGAAAGGAATGGCAGAGAAGCTTGAATTCTCCTTTGGCCCTTGTTGGCTAGAGACAGAAAGATCCACCCAGATCCAGGATGAGCTCCAGTGCCCCGCACTGGACCAGATTAAATGCCACCGAAATTGAGTCTGAGAGTAGACATAAACACTAATTGTTTCCACATTTATATCTCTCCCCCATGCCTTTGCCCAAATGAATTTCCTCCCTCCAGAATGCCCTCTTGTCTCAGAGAAAGCTTAACCCTGAGGCCTCCCTCTTCAGTGCTCTTTCTCTCTCTCTCAAATATCTCTTGTATAGACTTCATAATTACATGTGTGCATGTTGTCTTTCTTCCCTCCTCCCTTTCCATTCCACCCCAGTAAAATATAAACTCCTTGAGAAGATGAACTGTTTCCCCTTTTCTCTTTGTATATACCTATCACTTGACTTGGTACCTTTCTACAAATAGGCATCTGATAAATGTTTGTTGAATTGAATGGACTTATCTAGAATAGATATGAAAGGCAGCTTGACATAGCAGATAGAGAAATATCACAGATTCCCAAAGACCCGTGTTCAAGTCTTGTTTCTGACCTATACTGATTATGAACCTGGTCACTGAACTTCAAGTGGCCGAGGGAAATTTCTAAGCACATAAGTTAGAGTAGCTATCCACCTGTGTTAGTAGAAGAAGCAGCCTCACCAGGGACCAATGAAATCATACATCTACCCCAAAACAGAATAAAACAATGGATAGGATGAAAAGGAAAGACCAAAATCCACTCATCTCCATTTGTAGTGGAAAATTCCAAACTATCTAAATGTTGATACAGTGATATTGCATCCATCTCAATTATCAGACATCCTTAGCCATCATACAACTAATAAACTAAGAATCAGGCAAAAGGGTTTCCAATTATTCAAAATAAATGACGTGAAGTTATCTTAAAAGTCATACACAAAGAAATTATATCAATATATCATGAAGACCATATACTATGGCAAGGTGGCATTTATACCAAGAATGCAGGGATGATTCAATATTAGGAAAACTCATTATTATTAGGCAAAACTAACCATATTGTTAATATAAAGAAATATATGATTAATAACAAATATCATATGATTATGTCAATAGATGCAGAAAGTTTTTGACAAAATACAGTAAGCACTCCTGTTAAAAAAAAATACACAAGAAAGCTTAGGAATAAATGGAGCTTTTCTTAAGAGAAGTAAGAGAAAGCATTATCTGCAATGGGGATAAACTAGAAGCCCTTCCAATAAGTTCAAGGGTGAAGTGAGAATGTCCATTGTTACCATCATTCAATATTGTGCTACAAATGATAGTTATAGCAATAAGACAAGAAAAGTAAACTGAAGGAATAAGAATAGACATTGAGAGAACAAAACTGTTAACTCTGCAAATTATTTGATGGCATACTTAGAGAACCCTAGAGAATCAGCTAAAAAAAACAGTTGAAATAATTAACAAATTTGGCAAGGTTTTAGGATATAAAATAAACTCGTACAAATCAACGGTTGTATATACTACCACTAAAACTCAGTATGAAGAGATGAACTGAGAAATTCCACTTAAAATAACTGCAGACAGTAAAAAATAACTTTGAGATCTTTGTACTCAGAAACTATAGGACTTCACTCATAGGGAGCCAAAAATAGATGTCAGTAATTCAATGCACCAAAAGTCATGCATGTTATTAACAGGGGAACCTACTTACTCCTACTTTACACACAGTTCTAACACATTTGGTTATCCTTTTCAAGCTGATAACATTTCAAAGCAGTAAATTAGAAGGGGGAAGAGTGAGTGTTATAGACAGACACATTGGCAGAAGCATGAAGTACCACCTGATGGACTGATAAGAGAAAAGACAGAGCATCTCTAAAAAGTGGACACAATCACATTGAAAGGACCTCTGGTGCTACTTAGTGTGGGCACAAACAGCTCTTCAACCTTATTTTATTGCACAATATTGTAGCTGATGATCACAATAATGACCTAGAAAATATCAACTATTTCTTATACATAGGATACATTTTATAAATAACTCAAGCATAAGTATTAACATGAAAAAATATTTGTTGCTTACAGGGATAAACTCTCACCTCTTCAGAAAAAGTTAGTTATCCAGAATTATGATTTGTAATGGCTAAAGTTTTTACTGTAATGAATATTTACTTGCTTAAGCTATATGTCCAAGAAGAATACGTGATTTTTATTTTAAAATAAGTTAAATGGGAGATGTAGGTTGGAATAATGAATAAAGAGCTGGCTTCCAGCCATTTCCAACACATACAAGCTGTGTGACCCTGGACTAATCACAGCCTCTCAGAGCCCCCAGGCAGCTCTAAAACTATGCAGAACAGTTGCCGCCCTATAAAGGTGGAGGGAGAATCATTTACTAAAACCAATGAAATCATAGGCCTAGGCCAAAAAAAAAGGGGGGGGGGATTGTTTTTAAGTTGGGGAATGGGGAGAAATTAGTTTCATTGAAATTCTCTTTTTGAACCTATGACAAAGAATGCCATCCACCTCCAGAGAAAGAACTGTTGGAGTCAGAATGCAGATGAAAGCATGTGATTTTTTCACCTGTTTATCTGGGTTTGTGTTTAGGAATTTTGGGTTTTATAAGTTTACTCACTTACAAAAATGAACAATATGGAAGGAAATACATTTTTCATGATAATATATGTATAACCCAGGTCAAATAGCCTGCCAGTACAAGAGGAGAAAGGGAAGGAAGTGAAGGAGATAAGTTCAATCATATAACTTGGGAAAATTTGTGTGGAAATTTGTTATGACAAGTAATCAGTTAAAATCTTTTTCTTAATTTACAGGACACCTAAGTAGCATAGTAGATAGAGGGCCAGGATTGGAATCAGGAGGATCTAGGTTTGAATTTGACCTCACAAATTTCCTATCTGTATGACCCTGGGCAAGTCACCTAACCCTTATTACTTAGTCCTTGCTACTCTTCTGTCTTGAAGTTGATACTAAGAAAGCAGGTAAGGGTTTATGCAAATACATAATCCCACTTGAGCTTTCCAAAAACCCTGTGAGACAGGTATATTGGATATTTTCCCCATTTTATGGATGTGGAAATGGAGGCTCAGAAAGATTACATGACATGTCCAAGATCACACAAGTGTCAAAGGTGAGCTCTGAACCCAAGATTTGCTTACTTCAAGTCCAGTAACTTACCCATAATGTCACTGTGCCTGTGACATCAGAATATCAGAAGTGCAACATTGTGCATGAGACCCATGTTTTAATTATGTCTTGGTCTGTCCAAGGACCAATGCATAATTAAAAAAAAAGGTAGCTCTCTCCCATGATATCACCCTCAGAGATAAATGATTCATCCCAAATATCCCCCATTTCCCTTGATTTCCAAACATGGATTTATCTCTTTACCTCCCAAACCTACTTATATTTTTAGTGTGAAAACTATCTAAAGTAAACAAAACAATACATTAATTCAGAGAATACGTCAGTCAGACTCGATGTTTGGCAATGAGTAAAGCTAACCTCAAATGTGCAGAGGCAGTTCGGGGTACTCTATGCATATTTATTTCTCTGCTCTCCTAGTGTTAAATATAGAGCCAAGCCCTTCTTAACATGACCAGGTAGCTGGAGAGAATGAAGGAAGAGAATGGAGGAGAGAAAGGAGGATAGTAGAGAGAAAGGACGCTATCATAAGGTACAAACACAAAGAGGAATGAGAAGAAAATTAGAGAGGAAGCCCAAAAGGGGAATAAAAACAAAATGAGTGTAAAAGAAATCTGGGAGGAAGATTAGGTTAGAAAAAGGAAAAAAGCAGAGGCAAAGACAAAGGGAAACTGCTGGGAGAGGTAGAAGGGAAGAGAGGAGGCCAAGGGATCAAAGAAGCAGGGAGGGAGAATCAGAAGTGGAAAAACTGAAAGGCCAGCAGTGCAAGTATGCATGTAGGGAGGGGATTGGAAGAATAAGCCCCCCAAAGACCACATTTCCACACATAAGCTTCTATTACAGGAATAGGCACCAGACCCTTGATTTCATTGGCAAAGGGAACTTCTAGGTTAGGAAATTCTTTCTGCCAATGTAGGCCAGAACCTTTCCTGCAACTTATGGTCTTGGAGAGTTGCCTAGAGCACTGAGAGATGGAGTAATTTGATCAGGTAGTTACATAACCATAGATATCAGAAATGAGATTTGAATCCAGGCCTTCTAAACTTTGAGACTACCACCACACTATGCCTGAGTCATTTACTAAGAATATAGCCTTGGCAAGTTTGATCATATAACTTCAGAAAACTTATGGAAATTTGCTAATACATGTAATTGGTAAAAAAAAAAAAGTTTTAATTTTCAGGGGTTAAAAAAAGAGTAAACTGTTAACTTTATTATATACTTTTAAAAAAATCAAATTATATATGATAGAAGTTCTCATTTTCACATATGATCCTCTATTTCTGTACTTCTTTGATTATGGAAATATAATTGTTTTCTTTTGACATTAAGAATAATAAAAATTTATTTTAAAGAATATAATCTTGGTGGGGCAGGATAGAGAGCCAAGTTTGGAAATGAGAAGTGCAGAGTTCAAATTTGACCTCAGACTATTCTAGATGTGTGACCCTGAATAAGTCACAATCCCATTTTCCTAGCCCTGGCCCTTTTGTCTTAGATTTGTTATTAAGACAGAAAAGTAAGAATTTAAAAAATATATATCATCTTGCATTTAAATCAGTGTTCTTTTTCCCCCCTAATATTTTTCTTTTTTTATCACCAGAACATATTCTCAACAGTGGGATTTTTGTTTCTATCTTTCTGAGATATAAAACTAAACACATTGTTACAAATTTTGAATGATGACTTCAAGCAAATAATCAGTGAGTAAAACAGAATTGGTGGTTCTCATTTTCTCTAAGTGCCTTTTACATGACTTTTTAAAAAATGTTATTGTCATCTACAAAAAATATGGTTTCTGGGCTTCTTCATTATTCATTATTATTCATTTTCCCCCTTACTCTAACATTTAGTTCTTAAAGGCTCATACCATTATTTTCCTAATTAGTGCTAATATCATAGACTGATATTAACTCAAATCAATTTAATACATATTTTTTCTGTACCTACCATGTGCCCAGGCACTGTACTAGATAAGAGATATACCACTGAAATTCTCTCTGCTTATATATATCTATATCTCTATATATCTATATATATGTATATATATATACACACACACATATATATAGGATATAGCCAACAAATGATTTTTTAAGAAGTTTCATTCATGCCTATTTCCCCCACCATCATTTTCCTATTTGCTTCCTTTACTCTATCCCTATAAGAACTTTCCCTTATAACATAGAAAAATAGTTAAGCAAATATCTGACAATTTGTGCAACATTCTTTACATCCTCTACAGAGTAGAAATAACATGAGGTAATTTGAAACAGAGAAAACTTAACAATTGAGGGTAGCAAGAGAGTGAGAAGGGGAAATACAAGATGGGGTAATGGCATTCAAAAGATTTCACAGCTTCTCTTTCATTTATTTTCAGATCATTTTTATGAGGTGAGCGAGGTAGGTATTATTATAATTTCCACTATACAGCTGGAGAAATTAATGCAGAGGAAGCTGAAGGGATTTAGAAGTGGAACTAAGACTAGAACTCAGTTCTCATTCCTGACTCAGGGTTCCTTTCACTTTCCTATTTATTTTCAAATTAATAATCACCAACAAACATTTTAGTATATAAAGAACAAGAAAGAGGCTTGAATTAGAAATTATGAACTTACTAGATATAGTTTATTTTTTCAATATTATATGCTGGAAAGACCTGCATGAACTGATCTAGAGTAAAATAAGAAGAACCATGAAAACATTGTACACAGTAACAGCAATTTTAGGGAATGATCAATTGTGATAGACTTTGCTATTATCAGTATTATCAATACAAAGATCCAGAACAATGCTGAAGGATTTATGACAAAGAATGTTATCCACCTCCAGAAAAAGAACTGTTGGAGTCAGACTGCAAATGAAAGCATGCAATTTTTCAATTGCTTATTTGGGTTTATGTTTTAGGGTTTGGGTTTTATAAGATTACTCACAAAAATGAACAATATGTTCATTTTAGAAAATGTGTTTAATCACCTGCCAGCACTGGGAGGGAGGAGGGAAAGGAAGAAGGGAGATAAAATTTGTCATTTATAACTTATGAAAACTTGTGTGGAAATTTATTACATACAATTGGTAAAAAAATTATATATAGATTAAAAAATAAAATAAAGGTAACATTAAAAACAAATAAAATAATATATGTAATATTATATATATATTGGTCTGATCCTCTGTGTGTATATAGATAGATAATATATGGATTTAAATAATAATATAAATATATTTATACACATATATTCATATATAAAAATACATATATAAAACATTTTATACATATAGACATATATATCCATACAACACATATACATTTTAAATGTTTTTAAAGGTAGTAATAATATTGTTCTATTCCTGTCCCCTTCTGTGCATTTTTTAAAAAAAATTCATTGGTGCTTTTTATGTATCTCTCACTACCTACTAACCTACTTCTTAGAAGTCCTCCCTTGTAACAGATACAGTATGTATATTCCAACAAAATAAATATAGATGTTTTTACAGATGAATGACAAGCAATTAACAAAAGCTTACTAAGTGACTTTTGTGTGCCAAGCACTATGTTAAGTGCCAAGGAAAAAAAGACCAAATAAAACACTTTCTGCCCTCAAGGAGTTTATGTTGTATGGAGTTAGTGACTTGGCCACAGATTATAGCTCTCTCTCTACCTCACCCAGAAAAAAAAAAGTGATTGTAAGATTAAAAATGTGAGAAGGCATTTGACATTTACAAAGAAAGATGCTATATATAAATTCAAACTGGCATTGTTTTTTATAAAATGTGAAGTTTAAAAATACTCTTTGGACTACTGAGACATCTATTTTCGCATGACTGGGCAAGAGAAAAATGAACCTCTACAAAGGGATCTTTGATGTAAAATAACCTGAAACTTCATCTCATTCTACTTATGGTACCCATCCTGGATCCCTCTCCAAGAGGCTCTATATGCCTCCCTCTCCTCCCAGGTATCTGGTGGTTCCAAAGAAGGATAGTTTCTTTTTGCCTTCCACTCCTTCACTTACTGCAGCAACTGGTTCCATCAGTGAGCTGATATTCTTCGTTGTCTTGTCAACATTCCCTCTAATACCCTGCATTACTCATACTTTGAAAATCACTTTGACTCCTGTAACGTAGTTATGCTAATGTCAGATGAGTCACCAGGAGGAGGAATGGGGCTCTACTCTGCTCTGAGCTCCAGGCTCGTGCCAATTTCAGAATGCCTCTGTGCCCTGGGCATTACAAAAAATCCTCCTGCAGAGGGAGGAGGTGAAATAACGTTAATGCATCACTGGGCTGCTTCAAAGTGGTCGCCAAATTAGGTTGTTCTTAAGACATAAAAGGTGATAGAGTAATATCACCAATCTGGGGTTAAAGGATTTATTTACATGAAAGGGAAATAAATTGAAATTGAAAGAGTTTCTATGGAGCTCCTGTAATTTCCCAAGGGGATCTGTCCAGACAAGTGATTTTGTTCATTACCATCACAATTAGTTATTTTTATAGTCTCTTCAAGAGCTGGAATGTGAGGGGAAATGGAAAATGAGAAAGCTAGGAAGGTTCCTGGAAGGCATAAAAAGCTTCCAGTTTTATTTCCCTTTACTTATCAATAGTAACAATAATGAGAGATATCATGATATAGTAGCTCCTGGAATTTCAGGAGTTCAAGTCCAACTTTTGACATATAATAACTTTGTGATTGTGGGAAGATCATTAAGCTCTCAGTACCTCAGGTAAGTTACAGATAGATGCTGATTGGCATCAGTGGACAATTTCTATAACAAGATTACCTTTGTGGTGAAATCCCTGGTCCAGATTACAAAAATTACAATAATTATCATACTAAATGATCTTTCTATCCTCAAGTTTCCCTGGATTTGTTGTGAAGCTGTTTTACAGTTGTGTTTGACCCTCCAAAATTCCATTTGGGGTTTTCTTGGCAGAAATATTGGAGTAGTTTGTCATTCCCTTCTCCAGCACATTTTACACATGAGGAAACAGAGGCAAACAGAGATAAGGGACTTGCCCAGGGTGACCTAGCTATTGTGATATGGAAATCACTTTAAAAGACTGATATATATTAATTTAAGGTCACCAAGGAATTCAGCTATGTAATTCCTAAATTAAAACTCAAGTCAGCTGTCAACCTTTTTATGGTGTTTTAATTACAAACAGGAGGAAGAAAAGTATTAGAGGGAGAGAGAGAGAGGGAAAAGGGAGAGAAGGAAATAGGGTTTAAATACCCACTCTGCTTAGGCTGAGCCAAAGGCTCAAGGCCCTGGATAGCCAAGGCAAAGAAAAGAGATCAGTTCCTATCACTCAGGTGACCAAAATGGAGAAACAGTCTGTCAGCTCCTCCACTCTAAGCACCAGGCTCCAACCACCTTCTTCCCTCCACACAGGAAGTCCCCAGAACTCCTGAGCTGTCCTCTATCTCACTTCCTGTCTCTCACATGTGCCAATGGTGGCTCTAGCTTGACCTAGGACCAACCAGAGGTCTGTCCTTTTTGCACATGTCTGTTGAAGGCCATATTCTCAAATAATTAAATCTTGAGTTTTGCTGCAGCCCTTCTTGATCTTGTTACCCGGAGTAGGGTGAAGATTGTAGTTTCCAAGACCTGATTCTGTTATTCCAAGTATCTCTATTGTTATTGATCAGGAAATAGCTAAATCCCATCTTCTAAAGAATGGTCTGAATAGGGTTGAGTAGTTTTGAAATTCACACTATTAAGTGTCTGAGGCCAGATTTGATCTCATGAAGTTGAGACTTACTTCCTCCAGACCCCATATACTACCCATTGTGCCACCTAGCTGCTCAATTCCCCAGATTACTCTGTCCTAATTGTTTCTTTCCTCCAAGAATGGTTTGTGGTACAGTATGAAATAGGCTAGACTTGAGAACCAGGAAGACATGGGTTTAACTTATTAGCTATTTGACCTGAGGCAACTCATTTAGCTTCCCTTTGCATATTTTCTCAGGAAAATGTGGAGTTTGGATTCAGTGACTTAAAGATTTTGTGATTCTTCAATCTTTATATACAGCTGATCCTCCTCCTCAACACTCCACTTGAGGATAGGAACTGTGTCAGTTTTTCATCTTTGCATCCTTAGCACCATACTTTACATTTAAGAGGACAGTTAATGTGAATGGAGGTAAAGCAGTGTAGGAGATACAAGTTGGGCCATGGAATCAGGAAGACCTACCTAGACTCAAGACCTACCACCTATGTATGACAAGTATTAGTGATGTGACCATGGGCAATGAGTTCATTTCTTAGTGACCCCCAGTGCACACTAATGCTGTGAAAGGTACAGATGGGTACTGATGGGTCAGTAAAGGGAAGTTCTACAGAAGGAGATCCTCATATTGATGAAATCCCTACCCCTCCACCCCCATCCCACACACATTACCACCACCACCAGCATAATAAAGCAGGTAGGTAAAAAAGTCTCATCCCCATTTTAGAGATGAGAAAACTGAGATCTAGAGAAAGGTAAAGTGCTAATAATTTGTTTAAGAGATGCTTCAGACCCAAAATTTTTATTTTGTTTGTTTTGTTTTTCTCAAAGGTCAATTGGCTCTTCATGATTACACTGCAATTTAGGCCCCAAAGTCCATTGGCATAGGATTTTCTTTATTGGTGGTGAACAATGCCTCTAACTTGTGTAAGGGGTGGGGTGAGGTGGAGTTGATGAATCCAGAAAAGAGGAGAGTTCCCAATCTTTCAGGCTCAGGAATTGCTTTATACACTTTCTGAATTCCAGTTTTGAATGAGAACATGGATAACACCCACGCCACATCAGGTGGCTGAAGGGAGAATAAGACTGGAAAGGAGCTGACATGAGAGGAGTTGGTAGTCTCCATTATGTCTCCAAATACCAGCTTCCTATCCTAGATACCAAGGGAATTTCCCTTTTGGAGAGATCTGAGACTGGGGTAAGATCTCTTGGTTGAACTGACTAACCTCACTCCCAATGGCAAAGCTCCTTCATTCTGTATTGGTTGTACCTGTTCTCCTATGTATACTTTCTCTAATTTTTGTTTTGCTATTGATTGAATAAATGGATTTCTTTGCTATATGCTTTGTGTGTATTCATTGTGGAACTAGCATTTGGTGGGAAGGAAGTAAAGCCTTGCCTATAAAGTTTGGAGTCCTTCTTTCCCTACTTTTGAATAAAAATAAGTTAGTATCAACCTGTAATTCATCTTCACTCAACTAACAATATTTAAGAGATCTGGCAGATATAACTAGCCTGGTACCTCCTCTTTCTTTCTGGAGTGCAGAGTACCCAAGCTTCTGGCCCAATCTCCAACTTCCTCTTCAGGCAGGAAGTAAAATTTCCCTTGGAGAAAGGTAGAAGGATAATAAGCTAAAGATGTAGATTGTGTCTCCCTTTAAGCCACACAAGGACACCCTC